>NC_030430.2:8597500-8630000 GCF_001660625.3 Ictalurus punctatus | reverse complement strand
TGATTTTTAAAAAGAATGAAGTATTTATTTATTTTATTTATTCTGAATATCATCAACAGAATAAAAGTTAGTATCAGTTTTTTAACGACTTGCGGCTTGTTATATTTTATTCTAGTGTTAGGTGTTAGGTTCAATATTTAACACCATTTTATTTAATTGATGTTTTATTATTGTTCTGAATAATTCTCGACAGATTAAAATATCAATAAAATTTGATGTTTTTATGAATTTATACAGGGTGAATTATAAGGATTACTCGATGGAGTCTCGGCTGCATTTCCGGATCCATGCAGCGCTGAACAGCCTGAAAGGTACTCCGGTCAACTCGCCATAGAAACGGGCTCATCACATGCTGACCTTTACGATGGGAGCGGCATCGTCTTGATCATCAGAGTACTGTAACGAGTGACGAATAAAACATTCGTCTACAAACAAGCAAACCAAAGTGCATTTCCTCTGTTGTGTATTAGCAGAGAGGAGACGGTACAACACACACACACACACTTGTACCTCAGCAGGTGTAAAAAAAAAAAAAAAAAAAAGCAAACAAACAAAAAAACAGGGGGGGGGAGAAAACAGGTTTAGTTGAAATGGGGTTTAGTTGTTTATATAAATATTAAATAATTAAAGGGGAATGATTTATACATTTTATTAAATTTTCCTTTTATCTTCTATAGTTTTTATTTCTCATGATAATAATAATGAGGTTAAAGCAATCATAGAGCTGAACATTGCAAGATCCAACATAGCTGCTTTCACGAATGTACCCTTTTGTTCTATTTAAAGCTGCAGTATTAATTTTTTAATAATGAGCGCTAATCGAAGCCTTAATGAGTCAGTCCTGCTCTGTGAGTAGGAGGGGCTTCCTCATTGACCTGTGAATAACAGTAACACTAGCCAGTCATTGATGTTTGCAGCAGTTCAAAACGATACGCTGCTTATACGCCCTCGACTAGCTCGGCTAGCAAGCGGTGGAGTTTGACTACGACTAAATTGAGGGGGGAAAAAAGAAGCGTTAATTTCCTGTGATAGTGATATTATTTCCTTCACACTCCGGCAGCAGTAACTCCGAGTCAGGGCTGAATTTTTTCCTGTTTTTTTCATACGTGGATACATGTAACTTGCAGTAACACATTTCCACCAGAGATGTCACCAAATCACTCCACCCTCCCAAAGTTACATACTGCAGCTTTAAAGTTAGTTTTTTCTTCTAGTGATTAAAAAACTAATTTAGACAATCATACAGCTTTTGTTACTAACGCTGTGCTGATGCCGATGTCTAATCTAGAACAGTTCCATGCCTTTCTCTTCATCGCCATGACTAATAGAGCAGTTCAAATTTACATAAAATGAGAGAGTATTATGGCAAGATGTTGAATATTACAGTTGAAAGAAATAGCTGAATTAATTGTGAAGATTGTTACTAAGGCACGCCCACATGTGATGATGAAATAGTCGTGACTTCTAAACCGGTGGAAGCGTGAGACGGTCCGGCTCGTATCGGCGTGATGTCGATGATGAACAGTTACGAAGACGTTGAGAATATTTACTGAAATCTAAAATCCAAGAAGGCTGCTTTCAGGATCATAACGTCCGGTTTAATTGTTTTATTCACATCAAATATTTGTGTTTGTGTGTGTGTGTGCGCCTCAGTGTGTGGTGTTTAACATTTTATTAGCTTTTAAATGACCCTCACTATGTCACGTCGGCTTTGTGTACGTTGCGTTTGTGTAAATTAAATATATATATATATATATATATATATATATATATATATATATATATATATATATATATTGATAGTACTGTGTGATGGTATGCAGTGCAATAGCACAGAGATTACGCTGATAATCAGCTATATGATATTCTCATCACCATAAAATCTCCACGGTGTCTTCTAAAGGAGAAATCCATCCCATAATACTCCTCCTAACCAGTGCAGGCTCTTAAGCAGATCATAAATATTACTGATTCTATATAAATGATGGAAATACTGAGATTGGAATTTCATTAGAAAGGAAATGTTACATTTCATACATGTGGAAGTATAGCTGTGTAAGATCAGACGTGCATGCATAGATTAGAAAGTTATTCCAAATATAAAAGATTATAAATGTAGATACATCAAAAATTATAAACTTGAAAGGTTAAACGTTATGTTTAAAAAAAAACCTCTAGAATTGTAAGATGTGTTTTAGAATCACAAATTGATATTTCAGAAGATTAGACATGAATTTTTAAATGGGGAAATTAGACAGAAAATTATATGTGGAACGTGAGATGTTAACTTTAAACATTCAGAAGATTACACTGGAATCTTTAGTTTCAGAAGATCAGATGCAAATGTATGCAGTCGGAAGATATCGCATTGATCGAGTCTGAAGATTAGACGCAATGTGATAGATTTGGTACGTTGTAGAATGGAAAAATTAGGCACAAATTTAGGCTTTAGATTATTAAGACAAAATGCTATGTTTGGAAAATCAGATGAAAAATTAGATTCAGTTTAGATTCCCAGGCGATTTGGGAGATTAGATGCAAATCTGGAAGTTCTGAAGATAACAGTCAGCTCCAGAATTATTGGCACACTTGGTAAAGATTGTTTTAAAAAATAAACAACTCGTCTTTGTGGTTCATTAGCTTAATCTAAAACAATACAATTATCGGGTAAAGAAAAGGAATAAAAACCTCGTGTCACAGTTCTTGCACTGTTAATTCTGGAGCTGAGGGTAGATACATGTACAATCAGCCAATCACGTGTCAGCTCTGTGTACTGATTCATTAATATTCATGATCTCACCTCAGAGCCTCACTGGACATGAGCTCCATTAAAATCTGATTACTTCAAAATGTCATCATGTAAGGTGAGACTTTAATATCAGCACAGACTCGGTGCTTCACGTCCTGTTAACTCTTTAAATAAGTCGGAAACAACAAGCAGCCATAGCAATAAACTACTGTAAACAAGCATTAGTAATAATAATAATAATAATAATAATAATAATAATAATAATTTAGTCTGATTATGATCAAAATATACTCTTTATTTTGAGAAATAAGGCAATATTCAGGGACATCAGGAGGCGTTTCTCTAGATCACTTTGTCATGATGTGAAACATGAAAACAGGATAAATTATATATAATCATTTATTATCCATTAAAAAAAAAAATTAATAACTATAGTATAAATTTTGTCTATAATGTGTGTGTGTGTGTGTGTGTGTGTGAATCTCTCCATTGCTTTACTATGCAGATTGTCATTTTCACTTTTCACACATTCATAAAATTCATTGCGTCCGTGTTCACGTGAGGAAAGTTGCTGGTGTTCAGGGTCGGGTTACGCAGCTGGATTTTCTGAGCTCTGCATTCAGATGATTAAAATGTAATTCACGTAATTCATGTAATTCACGTGTATTTCACACCTCCGAGGGAGCCATATTTGTCTTGAGTTGAAGAGTCTGAGACAACAGCGTCCAGACCAGCTTCAAAACGCTTGCTCGAGTCGATATCTCATAAGAAAAAATGTGCTTAAATTCAAGGTCAGAATCCTTCGCACCCGAGACACGGCTCTAGTTTAGACAAACTCCGCTCCATGTGAATATTAATGAGTCTGTGTGTGGCTTCCTGACTGAGCACTTACCTCAACACTGAATATAACGCTGAGTGAATCGAAGCAGAATTACGAGACGGTAATTCAGCTATTCTGCTGTGGCTCAGTAGTGGGCGGGGTCTGAGGCAGTGATTGGCTAAAAGGAAATGCCCTTCCAGGAACATCTTACACTTGAAAGTATCAGGAGCAGAGCAGAGCAGAATACTGAGAATGATTATACGTCATCTGCACGCGACCCTTGCTCCGCCTCCTAACTAGCCGACTGCTGCTCATTTGCATATCAGACGCTGCAGACTCCTAGCTACCTTGTGTTTTATTCCAGGTGAAGCGCCGCGTACTGTACGGCTCGTCGATGCAATGAGAAGAATACAGATGTGAATAAACAGATGTACAGATAGATGTATATAACATACGCAGGACAGAGATTTATATTGAGTGTGATCAGCAATTACACACAGAGGTCATGTGATCAGCCCTGTTCGCTACGACGAAGTAAAGACACGCCACAGAGAAGTACTTCTTACCTCCGTCCCAAACCACATATTACAGTACTAAATAGTGCACAAGTGTTCAGTTATATGATTTATAGGATTTGGGCTGTGTTCCAATCTACACTTTACTGTACTAAATATTGTGTAGGTTGTATTTATTCAGGCTTTCTCCCAAAACACACACTACACTAGTAACTAGCGTGCTAGTTAGTGTTAGTAGATATTCAGTTTTAGGAGTAAGACTATGTCCTAAACTGCATACTAGCTTACTAACTAGTGTGCATGTGTGATTCTGTAGGATTGAGGCTGTGTCCCGAACCACAGTAAGCAGTGTGATGGTGTTTATATAGGATTTAGACTACATCCCAAAGGCTTACTACTGTGTTAAATAGAGGGCGAGTGTTAATGCATAGACTCATGTTGAATAGGTTTTGTAGGTAGTTAAGAGGTAGGCCGTGGGCTTGTATGTGGTTTGGGACGCAGCCCGAGTCTCCCAGTGATGACGTCTGTTGATCTGTTCGGCACTCAGCACCACACAACGCAAAGCCTGCGTCTTTAGTTCTTTATAATAATATGTCTTTATTACATTTGAATGATTACTGATATAAAAACAAAGTGTGTTTATTTTGTTCTGTGTATTTGTTCACATTTTGATTCTGTATGTTGTGTTCATGTGTGTAAAAATCGAATAAAATGCAACATTATAGAAATATACCCGTTGAGCCGAGTTGCAAATGTTTGTACACCTTTATGACAAAATAAAGAGGAATTATAATTTACAGCAACAGGATTTGTAGTGTGTTTGATTTCATACCTTTTTCCTTCATTATCATGGTCAACAAAAACACTCAATCTATGTTAAGATATTAAAGAATAAATAAAACTAATAATATGCTACAAAAGTTTTTGCTCCCTTTCTGAATGCGATGTGAATATTGTTGGACCTCTTTTCAAAATATTTTCTGTTAATATCATTTGGGATGGATCCTTAATTCTATAACACATTAAACTCTGCATGTTTGTAATAAAGTGTATTTTATTACATTTTATTATACAGTTTATTACAGTAGAGTTTATTACAGCAGTGTTTATTACATTGTATATTTCAGTAGTTTAGTAGTTTATTACTGCCTTTATACTATACATAAACACTAGTATACTATGTAGTACTGTAGTCTGCAGAGTGATAAATTAATTCTATAAATTAAACCTAAGTTCATTTATTACACACACATACAGTTTGTTTGCTTTGCTGTGTGTTATATGATGGGATATTCCAGTAAATCGTCTGTGTATATTTACAGAAGTTAATGATTACTGAAGGTCTGTTTGGGGGAAAATAAAAACTCTGGGTTCAGTTGTATAACGATGTTCGAGAGAAGACATCAGAGAGGAGAGAGAGAAGGATAGAATGATGAGGAATACACTCGTTCTTCTTCTGTCTGTCTTCCTGCTGCAGCTCGGGCACACGGTGAGTCCTGACATCTTTATTCATTATATTTATTATATTTTAATCTAAACTAGATGTCAGAATGAATCCTTGTTTAAAGTTTAAAGCTCCGTCAGCTGTGTGCAATACACACACACACACACGTTTATTAATTAGATCGTATGTAAGATTGAAGACTTGAGTGTTTGTGTGAATCTTTAAATCTCAACTAATTGTAAATGCCTCTTGAAGGGTGCCAATAATTTAGCCCCAAAAGTATTGGCACCCTCTGGGAGATTTGGTAATAAAAGAAATACAATGAGTAAAATTATATCACTTTTCTCTAAAATCATTCCTTTTTTTATTTTAATTTATTTTATTTATTTATTTTTACATTTTTGTTCATAAAAAGAGAAAATCATATAATAATTATTCGTTTTTTTGTCTTGCAAATAATAATTGGCTTCCCAAACACAAGAAATACAAATACAAAGAAAAAAAAGTTACTCTTGTAATTTATTTATACTGTCATCAGAAAAAAACACTGTGAACATGAAGAGATATTGATGTTAAAAATGTTAGCTGCAGCTAAAGAACTGAAGATGACGTCCACATGTTGAAAAAACTCAAGACTTGATCAAGAATACTTTTTTTTAAAACTGTGCTAAAAGTATAATGTTATAATAGAAATACACCAAGTTTCCACACTTTTAAGCTGAAAAGATGGCGTGTAAGTTTATTCAGCTTTACTCATTTTCATGAGTTCCAATATTTCTGTTTAAATATAATGAACAGTTAAATGCAGTGAGTTAAAAGCAGCTGAGGGTCTCTGAGTACAGGATTGTGTAACAGTGACAGTGATGATGAAAAGTCAATATTCACATAAACGACCTGCTCTTCGCTCTGTGTCCTGAATCAATCCATCTTATTGATTCATGTGGATGAGTCACTAAAGCAGCGATTCCCAAACTAGGGGTCATGACCTCGTGTGGAGCCCGTGATTTATAAATGGGGTTACGAGAGAAACTCACAATCTATTCTTTTCTTTTATTCGTTTCTTTTTTCAAATTAATGTTAGACTGTTTTTTATTCCTTATGCATTGTTCGAAACTGGAAAGCGACGTGACTCTTTCATACACACACACACACACACACACATACACACACACACACACACACACACACACACACACACACACACACACACACACACACACACACACACACACACACACACACACACACACACACACACACACACACACACACACACACACACCTCCTGGCATTTTGAAAAGCTGTGTGAAGACATCCAAGTTCACTCTTCCCACTAGACATGTCAGCCGGTGCAGGGAATATTAAAGTGGTGAAGGCTTGGGCTCGCAGAAAATTCATAATGATCATTTGGGATTTGTTTTGCCACAAAAGGTTTGGGAAGCCCTGTGCTAAAGTGGATGAATCTGTGAATCTTTTAGTTGAGACTCAGATTCGTTCAGTGAGTCAGTGAAAGTTTTAATCAGCAAATCTTTTGTTCCTAATCGTTCCAGGGTGTGGAATTATTATTTTCACTCCTCAGCACTGCTGAGTTCTGGATGGTGATTGGTCAGGAGGAAGGTGTTGATTAGTTTTCTATAACAGCAGCTCTGACTGTAGTGCAGCGGCACATCACAGGTTTATTTATCATTAATGCGCTCTTTTAATGTTATCATTTCTGTTGTAATGGCTCGTGCACAGGGACGTGTACAGCAGACGCTCTGCTAATAATAAACAGATTAAAAACGTGTGTGAAGTTTTCTGTAAGGAGAGAGGTGTTAATGTAACACGTATGGAAGGAGTCTCCAGTGTCAGCGCTGTGTAACAATCAGAGGTTAAAGCTGGAACTGTAAATTTCCCACAGCTTCAGGACAGAGGAGTTTACACTTCCTTACTGTTTCTCACTAATACGACAAGCAAAGTTTTTTTGTCTTATTAACTTGAAGAGAGAGAATAAAGAGAGAATAAAGAGAGGGAATAGAGAGAGAGAATAAAGAGGGAATAAAGAGAGAATAAGGAGAGAATAAAGAGAGGGAATAAGGAGAGAATAAAGAGAGGGAATAAGGAGAGAATAAAGAGAGGGAATAAGAGAGAATAAAGAGAGGGAATAGAAAGAGAATAAAGAGGGAATAAAGAGAAAGAATAAGGAGAGAATAAAGAGAGGGAATAAGAGAATAAAGAGGGAATAAAGAGAGAATAAGGAGAGAATAAAGAGAGGGAATAAGAGAATAAAGAGGGAATAGAAAGAGAATAAAGAGGGAATAAAGAGAGAATAAGGAGAGAATAAAGAGAGGGAATAAGGAGAGAATAAAGAGAGGGAATAAGAGAGAATAAAGAGAGGGAATAGAAAGAGAGAATAAAGAGGGAATAAAGAGTAAGAATAAGGAGAGAATAAAGAAAGAATAAAGAGAGGGAATAAAGAGAGAGAATAGAGAATAAAGAGGATGGTAAGGGAGCGAGTGTTTATAGCTGCTATAACATAAGTGACAACAGGAATTAGGTTTTTTCACAGACATTAAATGTAGCTATAAACAGATAAAAAGTATGATGTCCTTTAATATACATAAATTGTAATAGTGGGTGAATTGCTGTGGTGTAAGAGGAATAAAACATTTGGGAGATGTGCTGTTAGAGGAAAATAATCAACTCCAGGGATGTAACAGTGACTCCACTTCATCACACCGCCATTAAACTTTGATCTGGCAGGAGTCGTGAGTAGTTTTATAACTAACACCTTATTAATAATAAAATGAAGACTCTGTGTGTGTGTGTGTGTGTGTGTGTGTGTGTGTGTGTGTGTGTGTGTGTGTGTGTGTGTGTGTTTATGAGTTTGTTCAGGAGGGTCTGCAGGTTCAGAGCGAACAAAAACTAGTGATTCCTAAACTTCCACCCTTACACCCTGAGGTGAGCTGCTTTTATTTCTGTTCTAAGTGTCTCGTTGTTTTGGAGACTGAATTATTGTGTAGTTCTGTAGCTACTGTGGTTTGACTGAGATTAGTGGTTTAGCTAGCTAGCATGTAGCTGTTAAACATTTAGGAAATCAGGTGTAAATGACACTGAAGTCATCAGGAACGTTACCATTTCACTCAGACGTGTTGATAAAGTACTAAAGAGAAACAATTTAAATGACACTTGAATTACTTTCGGTTTACACAGGGAGGTGCAGAGGAGGATTTGGCCGACGATCAAACACACCCATTGCAGCCAAAACCCAAACCCACTCCCGGATTAACCACTCCCCCTCCACGCCCTAAAGCCCCGCCCCTCAACCTGCTGTCTCAGGAGTGCGTGTCTGAGAAACACACTCGATCGTCCTGTGGTAAAGTGTTCTGCCCGCCGTGGCAGCGCTGTATCAAGGGTCAGTGTGTGTGTAAAATTCCCTATCAGTGTCCACGGATCAGACCTTCCGTGTGTGGACTGGACAAGCGGAGCTACCCGTCTCTGTGCCATGCCCAGGTCACCGCCTGCCGAGACAGAAGACCCGTCTTCTCTCACTACTCACACTTAGGATCGTGTGTGGGTGAGAGACACGAATAATACTAACAATCATCATCATCATCATCATCATAATCATCATCCACAATATCAACAGAATTGTTCAAATATTTCTAAAACTCTTCATGATGAAAACACATTTACACAACATAGAAGCTAAAAATAGCTCAATTAGCTACGAAGGTTTAAAATGTTAAACATTCCCCACCACTAAAAATAAACACAAAAAACACAAATGTTACAAAATTATTATTAAAATAGTAAACTCAGTAGTTAAACGTTAAAAACACACACACACACACACACCTAAAACTATTTTTCAAGCATAACTAAAACAAATAAACTGTAAAAAAAAAAATCAAATAAAAACCTGAAAATACACAAAAGTAAAAAATCATGATCTCGATATGAGAATAAAATGACATTTTAAAAATCCACTGTTAAAAGCGCTACACATATAAACACAGTATAAACACATGATACATTACTACACTATAATACACAATACTACACAATATTGCACTACCCACTACATAATATTATTCAGTATACAATACCACACTACACAACACTGTACTACAAACATCTGAACACTACACAATATATAATAGTAACCAAAACTACACAGTACTCACAGTATACAGCACAATATTACACAACACTGCAGAATATACAATAGTACACTGCACTATATGAACCACACTACTTCACACCACCACATATCACTACACACCACACAACAGCACACACTACAAAACAGTACACACCACACATCACACACACAACAGTAATAAATAAATAAGAAAAACCTTTCTTATCATTTCTTAAAATCACTAAACAGCCAAAATCCTAATAAAAGCATCTAAATGTTGACTTACTGAAATCAGCTTCAAAAAATAAAGCTTAAAAAAATAAAAGTTACTGAAAAATGCGAAGTGCTAAAAAATAAAATACATGTTGCACACTGTTACTATTACTGTTAGTGTTCGAGTGTTAGAGTGGAGTGTCATTTGAACACGTGACCCATATTTACATTCCTGACATTACAAAACCTGACACTGTGTGTGTGTGTGTGTGTGTGTGTGTCTCTGTGTGTGTGTGTGTGAGCCAGAATCTTTTGAAGTGTTGTTAGAGGAGCTCAAGGGTCAGCAGGTGGTTCAGGTGAAAACAGTTGAAGGGAGAGCGTTGATCTGTGGTTCAGACTCGTGGAACACGCCGGCCGCTAACGTCGTCTGCAGACATGTCAAAAGCGATGCCAGGTACACACACACACACACACACACACACACACTCCCTTTCTCTCTTTGTCTAACTATCTATCTGTCTATCTGTGTGTGTGTCTCAGAGGAGCACTGTCGCTGGGGACAATCGAGTTCGGTGAGTTTAAGGACATAGAAGGAGGGCATGTCCTGACCAGTGTACGTAAATGTATCAGTGTGAGCTGTACGGGGGCGGAGCACAGCCTGGCCGAGTGTGTACTTTACAAACCTCGCCAAATCATTGACAGCACATCTGTCGCTACGGTAAAGTGCTACACAGGACAGCAAGGTAATAACTGAGCATCACACATTTTACTTCTAATATATCAAATATACATAATCTAAAAAAATGTTTATGGGTTACGACACACTCACACACACACACACACACACACACACACACACACACACTGTTGTCTGGGTGGCTGCAGACAGTAAGGAGTGTGACGAGTTCCGCTGTGTTAATGAGAAGTGTGTGTCGTGGAAACACATCTGTGACGGAGTGGACGACTGCGGAGACAACAGCGATGAAATGTGTTGCACAGGTACGACAGCTCGCATTCCTTCAAATACACTACAGAATACTACACAATACTACACAATACTACTCTCTAGCACAATGTAGTACCCTGTTTCCTTATTGTATTGTATACTGTGCAGTATTGAGTGTGTTGTATAGTGTGTAGTGTCGTATAGTATTATGTAATGCTGTACGTTATGCTGTGTAGAGTAGTGTAGTGTGTAGTATTGTGTATTGTCATGTAGTATGTTGTCATGGTGTGTTTAGATTGCCAGAAGGGTGCGTTCTACTGTAAAACTGGAGTGTGTCTTCCGAGGTCCGCCGTTGGAGATCAGATACGGGATTGTTTAGGAGGCGAAGATGAACTCGAGACGTCCACACACGTCAGTGAGACTCGCCCTAGATCAGACGGGTTAGTGAAAGGTTAGTGCCAGGAACACACACACACACACACACACACACACACACACACACACACACTCATTTTACTTCTACAGAGTACTGGTATACATAAGTATAGCTAACTAACTGCCATGATAGCCAACTAATGCTAGTTGCAAATGTGCAAAACACTGCTACACAACACCACACAACAGTACTCACCACTGCACAACAATACACAACAGTACACACCACTACACAACAGTACACATCACTACACAACAATACACAACAGTACACACCACTGCACAACAGTACAAAACAGTGCACACCACTACAAAATACCACACACAACAGTAAATAAATAAATAAATAACCTTTCACTAACTAATGCTAATGCTAATTCTAATGTGTTTTTGCTAACTAGCTGTTATTAGACAAAAAGACTGTTAGCAAGAAAAAGAACAGATCTCTCTTTCTCTCTCTCTCTCTCTCTCTCTCTCTCTCTCTCTCTCTCTCTCTCTCTCTCACACACACACACACACACACACACACACACACACATTCAGAGATGTGAGCTATAACTCATTTTTAACTATGCTAATGCTAATAAGATATATTCAGTGCTAATCAAGTTATTTCTGTTTTAGAAGTATCACAGCCAGAGGTGACACCTGAAAAAGGTTAGCGTCTCTTAACTACACTACGGTCCATACGTAGCCTACATACTGAAAAATATTACAACATTTTATGCTAATGCTAATTAAAGTGCTAAATCACTTCCTTGACATTGTGCTTCTTAGCTTAGATACAAACACAACTAGCCTTAAGCTGAGCAGCAAAGCTAGCTAATGTTAGCTAGTGTAAGTTAAATACACTGTGTGTCGGGCTGTGGAACAATAAATATATGTTAGCCATAACCGAAAGCTAACTCACATCTATAAATGTTGATGAATGTACTTTAAATGGAATATTTAAAGAATCTGAATCCACACACACACACACACACACACACACACACACACACACACACATATACACATACCATGCTAACATGACCTATGTGTGTTTTTACAGAGTTGTGGTCAAATCCTAAAGAAGGTAAAGAGCTCAACACATACACAACTCACATGTGCAGACACACGACCTCACAATATCACAATATCAATCATTCTAATGTGTGTGTGTGTGTGTGTGTGTGTGTGTGTGTGTTTATCAGATATCCTGAAATTACGCAATCACACAGAGACCCTGCAGTGTGGAATTCCCAACATGGCCTACATTCATAAGACAGAGGAAGAAACACGATACAGACGCCAAAAACGCGTGGTGGGGGGAGAGGAAGCTCTACCGGTCAGAACACACAACTTTACACAACAGTACACAATAATACACAGCATTACACAACATTACAAAATAATACACAGCACTACACAACATTACAAAATAATACACAGCACTACACAATGATACACCATAATACACACCAACACCACACCCACAACTCTACACACTACTACACAACAGTACACACCACACAACACTACACCCAACACTACACACCACTACACAACAGTACACACCACACAGCACTACATAACAGTACACACCACTACACAACACCACACAACAGTACACACCACTACACAACAGTACACACCACACATCACTACACAACATTACACACCACTACACAACAGTACACACCACCACACAACAGAACACATCATTACACAACAGTACACACCACACATCACTACACACCAGTACACAGAATTGCACACAACAGTACACAACACTACACACCACTACACAACACCACACAACAGTACACACCACTACACAGCAGTACACACCACTACACAGCACCACACAACACAACAATACATAACAGAACACAGCAGTACTCAGTACGTTGTTGTGTGTTGTTGCGGGTTCAGACTCAGATACAGTGGCAGGTGGCTGTGCAGGATGAAGGAAAAATCCATTGCGGTGGCGCTTACCTGGGCGGGTGCTGGGTTCTAACCGCCGCCCACTGCGTCAGGTAGCCAATCAGTGATTAGAACTACCACAAACTATTTTTGCAAAGTTTTTCCACGACACACAACAATTTGTGCGCGTGTGCACGTTTGTGTGTGCGTGTGTTTGCATGCGTGCGTGTGTGTGTGTGTGCGTGCGTGTGTGTGTGTGTGTGTGTGTGTGTGTGTGTGTGTGTGTGTGTGCACAGGCAGAAGCCCCAGGTTTTCCGGATTAAATTCTCTCTGTGGAAGAAGCTGTCTCTGCTGAGCACCACGGACAGCGTCCCTGTGAAGAACATCATCATTCACCGTGACTACAACCCGCGCACCTATCAGAACGACATCGCGCTCATCCAGCTGGAGGAACTGGCCAATCAGAAGGAGTGTCTCTACCCGAACCCGGCCGTGCGGTCCGTGTGTGTCCCCTGGTCCCCACTGCAGTTTCCTCCCAACCACACCTGCACCATTTCTGGATGGGGACGCAACAAAGGTACCTTACTGCTAAAATAATGCTAATGCTGTCCCACCTGTCTCACCCCTCCACAACTCAACTATCTTACCTGTACACCCTGGTCTCACCTGTACAAAACTTTCTTTTATTACCTGTCCTCACCTGTCTCACTTCTCCACACCTCAACTATTTTATCTGTCCATACTGGTCTCACCTGTCTCACATCTCTATAACTCAGTTATCTTATCTGCCCATACCGGCCTCACCTGTCTCACCGCTCTAGAACTCAACTATATTACCTGTTCAAAGTGGTATCACCTATCCAATACTTGCCTGTATCACTTGTCCATCACTTGTCTTATCTGTCTCACCTCTCCACACAACCGTCTCTCTGTGTCTTTGTAGAAGGAGACAGTGTGAACATACTGAAGTGGGCCAATGTGAGTCTCATCCCTAACTGCAGGTCCTACTACAAGGAACGCTTCTACGACGGAATGATGTGTGCAGGTATGTGTGTGTACACCTTACCTCACCTGTCTCACCTCAGCTGTCTAACCTAACTTACTACAATTTAGACAATCCATCTCCGCCTGTCCCATATGTGCGCACCTCAGCTGTCTCACCTGTCCACACCTGTCTCCTGTGTGTCAGGTGATCTGGAGGGGAATGTGGACTCGTGCCAGGGTGACTCCGGAGGCCCGTTAGTGTGTAAAGATGCGAGCGGTGTGTCGTACGTGTGGGGAATTGTGAGCTGGGGAGAGAACTGTGGAGAAGCCGGCTTTCCCGGAGTGTACACTAAAGTGGCGTACTACTTCGAGTGGATTCGTCAGCACACCGGCTGGCCTGCAGTCACCAAGTACAACCAGTGATGTGGAACCTGACGGAACGTTCTCAATAATAATGCTAATAACGTAGCTGAAGTTGCGATAGATTGAGAATTTTAAAGTTATTGCCTTGTTTTCTTTATTGGTTTTGCTATATTCATAACGAAGTTGGATTGGTAACAAGTTTAAACAGATGGCCATACTGCATGAGTGTTAATTCTTTGAATATTTGGTTCTCATTAAAAAGCTTACAAAGCGACTAAGCGAGTTTGTGCTTTGTTGGACAACGCTAGGTGAGTAAAAATAACAGGTCTTATGACAGAGGTTGTTGATGAGCAGCTATTAAGTTATTGATCATTCAGACAATGAAAGCAAAACCCTACTCCGACTCCTTTCCACTGCAACCCAACTCCATCCACTCATGTAGCTAGCTAATGCACTTCATTTAAACAAACAGAGCTAAATAAAATGACTTGTGACGACACACTGATTATATACTATGTGGGTAGCTCTGTATTTCGGTATCAGTGTCGGTATCAAAACCCAAATAATTATACTCGTATCAGTGCGTCCCCTGCTCAACGGAGTCCAGCGATAGATTTTTTTTTAAAACAGTGCCCTCTGGTGGCAGCTTTTAGAAATGTTTAAAATGTGCTAGCAAAGAAGTTAAACCTGATCGTAAATGAACAACATATTATTAACATAAATACAGCTTTAATCTGAAACACGTCATATAACTGAGAAAGAGAGAGCGAGAGAGACAGAGAAAGAGAGAGAGAGACAGTGAGCGAGGGAAACAGAGAGAGTGAGGGAGAGAACACACATTGAGAGAGAGAGAGAGAGAGAGAGAGAGAGAGAGAGAGTGAGTGAGGGAGACAGAGAGAGGGAGAGAGTTTAAATAATAAAATAAAGTAAGATTTATTACTATAGAAATCAATGTCATATAATAACGTGTGTGTGTGTGCGTGTGTGTGTGTGTGTGCGTGTGTGTGTGTGCATATGCACATAGCTTACACACATACACACATACACGATTCTCATCAGTGACATTTGTATAATCTCCTGGTATGTTTATCATCCAACAAACTATTTCCTTGTCCTTCTTCTTTTAAAAAAAAAGTTCTTTTTACTTTTCCTTCTATTCTGTTGTGTTGTTTTCTTTTCTTTATCCTTTCCCCTCATGTTATTGTTTCACTCCATCAGCTTAACCATAAACATTAACCACAGTGTTTCTTTATTTGTATAGCTCTTGTTTTCTTTTCTCTCTCCATCACTTTCAGCTCCTTTCCTACACAAAATGTAAAATCTACTTTTTTTTAATGTTAATACTGTTACCACAAGTACTACTACTACTATCAATAATAATAATAATAATAATAATAATAATAATAATAATAATAATAATAATAATATTTAAAAATGAATTGTTTTTTAAATGATTTTACTCATCCTCAAGTGCAGTTATTAGTTGATGTTTATGAATTAATTGGATCCTCATTAGCTATATCAGCTCATCATATTAGCATTAGCTCAATACTGTGATGAATGTGATGTGAACTGAGAGTTTGTTCAGGAGGAGTGTCAGTGCTGGGTGTGTGTGTACACTGTTCACTCTTTAACAGTAATACATGATGTGCTTCGGTGAGGCAAGTTTCATATCACGTTGACGCATATTCAGCTGATAAAGCGCTCTCTCTCTCTCACACACACACACTCACACACACACACACAGGTGAGAGTTTGCTCAGGGTCCTTTCAGAATAGTTTGGTGTTGATTGAAGGCCGAGTGTTTGCTCTGCTCTCAGTGACACACCGACTGGGTGACATTTCTAACTCAGGGTGTGACACAGAGAGATTAATGTAATTAATGCTTCTTAGTCAGTGCTGCCAGTTCCTGTTTCCTTTTTGTCAGTTTGATCCCAAACCTAAATTTCACATTACTGGTCCATGGAGATCGGATCGTCGTATCTTGGCTTTGGAGTGTGACTGGAAACTCAAACCTACACTGTTGTGTTAGTCTTCACCTCCCTAACGCATGGGGAGAATTTGGGGTAGATCCGAGAAAGTCGAAATTTTCACCAAAAAAAAACCCCCACAAAAATTCACCTTACTGAATTTTTGGGTGAAAATTTCGACTTTCTCGGATCTTCCCTAAACTCCCACCATGTGGTAGGGAAGTGAAGACTAACAACAAATTTCAACTAAATTCCACTCAATAAAATAAGCAGGTTTTGGACACAGATTTAAACAAGATAAACACACACACACACACATAGTGTAATATTGTCTGATAGATAGTGATAAGTAATGTAGTATTGTGTATTACTGTGTACTATAGTGTGGTATTGTATGAAGTGCAGTGTTGTGGAGTGAAGCACTGTATACTGTGTAATATTGTGTAATATTTGCAGTGTAGAATAGTGTAGTCTTGTCTAATGTGTAGTATGTACTGTATACTTTATACTAACTTATATAGAACACGTGCTGTGTGTATTATTGTGCAGAGCTGATTATTACATTGCGATGTTGTTTATTAGTATGCATAGTTGGGGAAAATATTTGCATCATCATCAAAAAAAACCCAGTGTGACATTTAGAAAAAATCTGAGTCTGTATTCACATGTATATATAAAAATAGTTTATTATATTACGCTGTCATATAGTAGGCCAAATAAACAACTTTACACTTGAACAAACATACAGTATTATTGCAAAGACATTCACACTGTAATAAAGTAAAATACAGTACGTGTTAATAAAAATAAAGTCCTTCAGTAATGTCAGTAAACATATTCACCGCAGTGATGCTAATGGCATGCAGCCGAGCCACAAACTCATAAAACAATTTCTTCTTCACCATATAGTGCACTTAGGTACACGTACATACACTCTCAGTCTGTAAAATACTGCTGCGTGTGAGAGCCTGAGCTGTAACGTTCTGTCTTCAGTGTGCGTGTGTGTGTGTGTGTGTGTGTGTCAGTCACTCGTCTCGGGTCATCTGCACTTTGGAGTACGAGTCGCAGGGCGTAGTTAGGCAGGAGGTGGGCAGAGTGAATGGCCAGTAGAACTCACAGGGCACCACGGAGCGAACGTTCCTCTCCAGGAAGTTAAACACGTACTTCCACCACACACGGGAGAGATAATTCTGAGGAGAATCTCTTAGAGACTGGAAGAGAAAGAGAAGAGAGAGAGAGTTAATAATAATAATAATAATAATAATAATAATGTTTAAAGTATAACACATATTGAATCTGATACTGAGTCATTCAGTGAATCAAATGTTTTCGGTTCTTTTAGTCAGTCAAACACAGGTAATTACAATGAGGTTTGTCAGGGTGAGGTTCAATTGCAAGCACTGCACAAGAATTCTTAAGTGATTAACACGAACGTTTCGCATAGACGGCACACAATCTTTGATTCGCGTAGACTTGCAAACCGGTTCGCCTGATTCGTTTAAAAGAATCGGTCAAAAGCATGATTCATTTACGTGTTGCACATCAGTAGCTGATTTGTAATTGTGAATTCATCCTCAATGTTGGATAAATAACTCCTTTTACAGATTCTACTTGGAGCGAAATGGAACTTTGTTGTTTCTAGGGAAACGTTATTTCGTAGGCTGGTTCGTATTTGGTTCCCGGCTGCGTCGGCTATTAAAATCAGTCTTTCTCCCGTTAGTTTTGTTAAAATGCTTAAAAAACTAGACCGTAGTGTATACAGAAGACGATGTCATTAGTAGAGGATGATGGGAATGCGTGATCAAGGAGTTAAACCGGAGTTTTCACTTTTACTCATGTTTGTTTATAACGTCGCATAATCCCACACTGTCGAATGAGAGATTCAGAAAATGGTGTTTGACGTGATGGGTTTATACGTGACTGACACTTATCGTTACAGGAAATCCCTTGTAACGATTTGAAAGGACAAGGGTTTGTAGTTTTAATGCTTCCTGGTTGTTGGACATGCTGTGGTACTAAAATAAGAAGGCACTCTCGGTTTCCGCTGTGATATACACATCACGTTCACATCACACTGCACTTTACCTGGTTGTTGGCCATGGTGTGGTACCAGTAGAAGAGGCGTGATGTAACGAAATATGCCACCACCACGTCCACGCTGTAGTGCTCGTGAGCTACAAGGATGAAGATCACGCCCATTAAACTCAGCAACCAGCAGACCAGGTGATACCACCACATCCAGCGCGGGGAGTCTGCAACAGACAACAGAATAGTGCTGAAGACCAAACGCAACATGTGCAGCTGATTCATCGTGAACATGAAATCACCGAGAAACAACTACAGATGTCTATGACTATACATAAATATGCATGAATATGCAAATTAGAAACCCTTCCATGTCTTCCTGCCTTCCATAATAGCCTCAATAACATCTGCTATTAGGCACAGGTGGGAACATATAGGAATTTACATCCTTGCAGATTATTGAACAGTCATAAAATAAAACGTTACCATGACAACCACCGTTTTTCCTCTCTAAAGTTAGCTAGCTCAAATGAATTACAAGCGGACGCAATATCAGCATCACAAATATGATTCACATCCTCATTTCTTCTGAACAGAACATTGTCCAAATATAACATTACCATGACAACCACCAGTGATCTGTCGATCTCAAAAGTTAGCTACGGTAGCTAGCTGCCTAGTCAATTAGCTACTAGCTTGCAGGTGGGGATGATTTCAGTACCAGAGTTTTGATTTGTATCCTCATTTTCTCTGAATATACCACTGTCCAACTGTACTGTTAGCATGACAACCACCATCTGTTCAACTGTTAAGTTCTAAAGCTCTAGTTCAATCTAGCACCTAGTGCCCAGGTTCTGTTGCAGGGCATTTCTGACCACAGCTTCATCCTTAAGATTTTACGAAAAAAGAAATCTAGAATGCTCCGTCCGTCCCTGACTGTTGGTGCAGAAGTGATGATGATGATGATGAGCACACTCACATTCACTGATGAAGAGGTAGGTGAGTGTGAGGATGACCGTGTGACCGCTGTACAGGAAATCACCACACATCATGTGCGAGCCCGTGATGGACAAACCTCCTCCTGAGATAAGCTGTAAGATCCGATACACTTTCCCCACTGAGTCATCATACAACTGGAGAAAGAGACAGCCAGAGAGAGTGAGAGAGTGAGAGAGATTGAACTCAGGGCTAACTCATTACAGAGGAGATGAAAGCAAAGTGTGCACACACACAAACAAACAAAAACAAACCTTAGGAGCACAGTTCATGTGTGTGCTGGGGACAGGCAGCGTGGTGATGTACATGGTGATGATGCGATACAGATACAGCATCCCCATCAGGAAGAAGAATCTGCGGCCTATGATCGACCTGAAAACACACACACACACTTTACCATTTACAATCTGTCATCAGTGGACAAACCCTGACCATATGGCAGAAGCACAAACACGACTCCTCTCTGAATGGCGCTTAGTGGAAGTGATGAGTGTTATGATTTGTACCACGGTAGTGGAGAGTACTTGTTTTTGATTGTCTGGCAGTCAGAGTGTGTGTGTGTGTGTGTGTGTGTGTGTGTGTGTGTGTGTGTACATTTAGAGAGACAGTGAGAAAGAGAGACACTTAATATACTGACTTGTGTTTGAGACAGAGCCACTGTGTGGTCCAGACGAGAGTCAGGAAAATGCCGTTGACCTCGGTGACAGTAAACGCCCACTCCAGACGCGGTACATAATCGAAGAACTTATCAGGCAGCGGCGGGTTGTCCGCCTTCTCTGGAACGCGCTCATGCACCACAGTGATCATGACAGTGGTGCAGAAGAGCATAGTCCCCGCCCACAGGAAGGACACGCCTGTTTTCCACCACTCAGCCGGTAGACGCTCAACATGCAGGTGCTCAGGGCGTGGCTCACCTATGCTGATGCGGATGTAGTCCTGGTTCTTACGCAGCAAGCGTGCAAAACCTCGTGACAAACGGGACTGGGGTGTTGCATGGTCTGTGGAGTGGTCTGCAGCTCCGCCCTCTTTCTTAATGGCCGGGGTTCGTTCTGTGGGCGGAGTCTGAGGGTGTGTGGACGTGTCCGGAACTAATACTTCAATTTGGCTGTGATTTTCACCTTCGTGCTGTGCCGATTCAGGGAACTCAGCCGCCGTCATCGTTAATGTACACACACACACACAAATCACCCTGTGTTTTGTGAATGGATAATAATCTCCTCAGAGGAACGGAAACAAACCACAGGCTGCTGAATTTCTGCTGCTTCCTGCATGAACTGTGACCTGAGAGAGAAAGAGAGAGCCATGAAGACAGTGTGTTAGAAATGGACGTATGTGTGAGTGTGTGTGGGTGTGTGTGTTGGAATTAAATAAACATTAGCTGTCAATCTTTGAAGAAATAAAATGACACAACTGATGTGCAAACAGGACACAAATATCAGAACTATGCCCAGGAGCAAGGAATTGTGGTGGATGATTATTATACACAAAATTGTCTCGGGATAAAATTTCTCCCACATGCTCTTACGCTTGTAGTGAAACACATCTCTGGTCACTGCATTACGTCAAACATGTAAATGACCTCAGGACACAGCGATTTCCTGTGACTTTTCTCGCTTCAGGTTGTTTAATGCAAAAGAGTGTTGCTTCATTTTGCATGCTGTTGCTAATTTCCTCAAAAGTACCAACTTTTTCATGGATCCTTAAAGTTGGCTTGGTTTGGCATGTTTAAAGGTTCAGTCTGTAATGTCCACATGTTTCTACACCTGTAATTATCACAATTATAATTAACTGCCACAGTATGCATAAGATCTGGCCTGTTTAAATTTTTCTGGCTCTGAAATTAGCTCCGCCCACTGCTGGAACAAAGTTGCTCGACTCCACCCTTTTTCTTTACAAGGCAACTCACAAGAATGTGTGTAATTTGAACAGAGAAGGTGTGCGGGTGTGACGGCTAGTCAATTTGCCTCTCACAGGATGCGCAGTAAACACTGGGAGTGCTCTGTGTAAGGAACGTCGGTAAGAATGGGGCACTTTGGCCACGAATTAAATGGCTCGTGTCCTCATTTATAGCTGCGGTGACATAAGTGAAAACAGGAGCTGGTGTGTTCCAAATGATGTTCCACAACATTAAATGGAACTATAAACAGATAAAAAGTATGATGTTTCATTCTTTAATTTTAAACACTGGTAAAGAGTTGTGGTGCAAGAGGAATAAAGCACTTCAGAGCGGTACTTCAGAGTGGTAACAGTAACTCCACTTCATCACTCCACCCCAGTGTTGATTATTTTCCTAGAGCAGCATGACACAGAGTGTTTGATTTTTTAAATTTATTATATACTGTTGTGTCATAACAAGTGAGTGTAATCTCTACTGAAAGATGTGAACCATATACCAGTATATTACACTACATATAAATACACTAATAAATTAATAAAAGACTCTTACTGTGCTTCAAGAAACATTAACAGCTGCCATATCATAAATTTCTAATATACAAGTTAATATTAACATTAATAAAATACATCACATCACAGGAACTAGCAAAGCCTTTAGCACAGTTTACTGTATAATTAATTTACAAATATAGTTAGTTAGTTTTAAAATGATCATTTTGAAAATGTTATGAATAGAACAGATGATCATTTGAAGTGCCACAGTAAAAATATTGTGTGTGTGTGTGTTGCAAGAAGTTTTGCAAATAGTCTAACACAGTCATGACGTTGTATTACACCTCTTAACCAGTTAAACCCCGTTAATACTAAGGTGTTCCTGATGGAGCCACGCAGGGCATTCAGCATACTCTATGTAGCATTACAATGATTTATTCTGATATCAATTAAACCACAATTAGTTTTTAGAGCTTTAACAGGTAGGTAAAACATACTTACTAAAAGGTAATAAAGAGGCACCATTTGTGGGTACAACCCCAGCGACAAGAACAGGTACAGTTTAGTAGCTATAGTTAATTATTAAATAGTTTATTCTTCTATACCAGCACATGTCCGGGCTTTTTATTTCCTCTTATTCCACAGCAAAATGATAAAAGAACATCATTATTTTTTTATGTTTATAGTTACATTTAATGTCTGTCAAAAAGTTCCTGTTGTCACTTACTTTATCAGCCTCTCTTTATTATCTCTCTTGAAGTTAATAAGACAAAAAAAAAAAAACCCACAAACAGCGTGTTGTATTTTTGTTACCGAGAAACCGAAAAGAAGCATAAACTCCTCTGTCCTGAAGATGTCAGAAAAGTTACAGCTTTAACCTCTGACTGTTACCCAGCGCTGACACTGGACACTCCTTCCATACGTGTAACAAACACATTTCTCCTTACAGAAAACTTCACGCACACGTTTTAATCTGTTTACTATCAGAGGAGCGTCCACTGTGCATGTCCCTGTGAACGAGGTGTTACTACGGAAACGATAACGTATCAGAACGAGCGTGTTAATGATAAATAAACCTGTGATTTGCAGCTACGCTACAGTCAGAGCTGCTGTTCTAGAAAACTAATCAAGACCTTCTGATTTGAGAACTCAAAAGAGCTGTGGCATAAAATGATAGAATTAGCAATGAAATTGTTTTGTGAAGTTCAGATGATGAGAAATAATAGCGATAATACCTTGCTTAATGGAACCTAGATCATTTCCACGGTTACACAATCTATAATCAGTGTGTGCGTTTAAGAAGCAAACAAAGGTAGGTCTGTGGAAGAATCTTAACAAAAGGCCAAAAGGTGCTGGTGTGTGAGTGTTAGACAGAAGGTGAATTTGAGCTGACACACCCTGCTTCTGGAACTCGTCTTTCAACACAGGGTCACATTCTTTCACTTCTTTATCTCTTCATCTTTCTTACTGTTTCATGTGTCAAAGCAACGTTAAACACTCAGCAACCTTTATTTTATTGAGTTATTTACTTATTTATTTTACTGTAAATGTGATTACTACTCGGTTAACCGGAAACAATGAATCACTGAAACGACATCAACTAATGTTGAGTCTGAAGTTCTGAGGAAAAATGGCGGACGGTTTCGACGTATCAACGAAACCGACGCATAAACGAAAATAACCCGTTATTAAAGGCGGAAATGACCGCTGGACACAGTCCAAAAGCCATAAAATTGTATTTCTCCCCGGTGTGACGTGTGTTCAAGTGATAAAGATGAAAATGGTGATGAAGCGAGGAGAATTGCACCACTGAGGTCACTGACCCAAGTTGATACGGGATAAACGCTCTGCGCATGTGCGACCCATCTCGAATACTGTATAGCTACTGTAGACTATTACAGTAATGTATTGTACTTATTGTATTTTTTAAACGCTGTAACATTAGTGAGCTCTACGAATTACAGAAAGAATAATAACAATGTACAAATCATGAAACTGTCACATCCTAAAATCTCCACCTGTAACCCTCAGAGCAACATGGCGCGTGTTCCAGGGAAATTATGAAGAAGAAAACCCCAAAACAAAAACACGGAAATGTAAATACACTGGTTTCTAACAATAACCCGCTGACACTTGAGCACACAGATGCAGTAAAGTTAGGTGGACAGCCTGGAGGTCGGTATGGTGAGATGAAGAAAGGCCATATGGATATTTGTTTAATATTTGTTTAGACAGTTATCTCTGAGAACTGAGAACCGCACGTGCAATCTGGCATTATAATATCCTCTTTACAGATCACATTGTGGTGTTTATCAAAAAGCAGCCAATTCAGCTCTACTTGTTAGAAATGTTTATCTTGATCGTGTTACGTATATTTCAGGCTTGTAAACATTCGTTTAATAAATTAAAGCTCTCACCTGGATCTTCACCTGGATCTTCACCTGGATCTTCTCCTGGACCTGATGATTGAATCTTACAGCTGTGTGTGTTAAAGCTCAGTAAATGATCAGTGTTTCCATGTTCACTCCACACGGACAGAGACCGAAATCCGAATCTGAAGCCTTCACCTGCCCCTAACGCCCACCTAGGTCTCAAAACCACGCCCACTTCCGGTTAAACTCGGATCTTAAAGAACACACATACACACAAAGACACACACACACACAAACAAACAAACAAACAATAAATATAACTCCTAGAGCAGAGAGCAAATTTGAGGTGAGAGAATGTAAACACAGCTGTGTGTTAGAACAGTTCATCATTTCTCTGACAGTTTGAGATGTGAGTTTGCTTTCAAGCTGTAGAGGTTAGTGAAACACAGTGGAACTAAAACCCTACATCTGTAGAAGGATGGTAGAGATGGACTGGAGGCTCTGAGTCACAGTTTGAGGTTCTTGGAAACACATTCTTTCTGGTTGAAAATTCCTCTCATATCGATACATAAAGAATGCTGCTCCAGATTACAGACACATTCTTCTCCGGAGTACATACAGTGCAACAACGTTTAAAAAAACAAGTAAATCAGCTGTGCTTGTGTCTGGTGTGTGTTTAGGGATCACGGTGCAGGAACTCTTCAGCGTCCTTATTCAGCGTCTCTGATACCATGAAGTTCCTCTACAGAGTCCACACCACGTTCACTCAGCCTCTGTACGCTGGGCTTAGGGTTGATGGAACTGTGAGGTTGTGTGATCCTAAGTAACGAGCCTGTGGTGTTTTATGGTCGGTAATAATCACATGAAATATTTGAATCGTGAATATTTGATTTCTAGTACAATCCATTAAAAACAAGTAAATATTCTATTAAAAAATAATTAAATGAAAGTATGATCCTAATCAGTTACACAATTTTGACTGTACACAATAAAAATACAAAAACAAAAGACAAAAAAAAACTACAAAGGGAAACGAAGAGACTTGTTCTGCTAGGCTACATGAAACTAAAATGAAACTAATGTTAACGTGATCACCTCACACATTAAAAGAGAAATGTTGGTATCTAACGTCTGTATGTGACCTAAACACTCATCTACTTGTAGAAGAGGAACACTTCAGTCCATTTTTTTCAGCCATGTCTGTTTTATATAATTAAATGTCGACATTTCTGCTGTAAACTGTGGAAAAGTCTCACTGTCTCCCTCAGCGTTGATGTTTTATACTCTATTATACTCACCTCTTCTGGTGATTTTGTGGAACTGCATGAGCTGTTTATTAAACTGTGGAGATTAAAGTAATAACATTATAAGCGTACTATCATTCATATTACAGTAATATTACAATCACATAATACTTCTGTTTTACAAATAATTTAGAGAAGGAAAAGTAGCCCATGCTTAGTAGTAACATGCTTTTAATTACAAAGCAGTTATCCCAATGTTGGCAAGCATGCTAATGAAATTTGATACTGTTTTACAAAATACAACTGTATAATAGCACATTATTAGCTTGTTTGCTAAATAATAATTGGGCTAATGTTGGCTAGTTTGCTCACAATTGTGGATAATTGTTTTAATTATTATTTATGAATAACATAAGCTAGCTCACTAGCAGCCTTGGTTACTGCTTTGTACAATATAACGGCCTAATATTAGCTAGTTTACCAGCGAACCTAGCTAACGACTTTAAATAATGATAATTTTAATAATAGGTTCTAATGAAATACGTGGAAGAGCTCCCTCTGGTGGCCTGCTGGTGAACTGTCTATCGTGAATGTGACAAAATACTTACTAAAATTTTCATCAGTAATATCGCAGCCCAGTGAAAGAATTATGGGACTATCTTCACCGAGAAGGACACATAACACACTAACACAACTTTAATTTTCACGCTAACACATATATTGTGTTTACGCTAACGCTCGTTTTGTTGGTCTGCTCATCTCGCGTTGCTGTGAACTTTTCACTCAGGAATTATTAAGTCATTTCTGCATTTTTTCTCACTGATATCACACAGTATGTCACCGATATGGAGCTGGCGTGTGCCGTCGGGCCTTTGTTAACAATAGCACACTAACAATAACGGATCATAATCATAAAGTAAGCGCCATGCTGTGATGAAATGGTATCTGGTTATGTGCAGTAATGCTACACTGACGTGAACTCCTGTACACACACACACACACACACACACACAGAAACAGATGCTTGGAGTCAGTGTGTCTCAGACATTGTGTCGTTTATTTAGCTGCATTGCTTACATCACTTATTGAAACACAGTACTGCTGTTTGTAACACAATGCTGTAAAGTTTATTGTACAAAATTCTCAAAAGGTGAAGTGAGTAACATATATTTAATTTTCTGTCTGATTTCTGTTCCACCAACAGGCCACATGTTCTATACAGTATTTATCATCAGCCAGTAGCATCTGTAAATAAGCCAACAACTAGGTATAAAGTAAAAGTAAATATTAGAGAGGAACAGCCTGAGGTAAATCACTGTCTGAATCTGAGACGCTTGCTGTTTGTGTGTAAATGTGTCGGTGTAATGTTGAGGTTAAATCCAAACACCACACTGAGGAGGATGTCAGTGTTTGTATCGTAGTGTTTCAGTTTGAGTAGGTTACTGTTTTAACCCCCACATGTTTCAGAATATTTCAGATACACAACCTTGCTGCACTGCTGAACCAGACAACCTCCTGCTCCTCCATATCACATTTCTAAAGAACATCACAGCAGGTGTTCAGCAAGAGAGTGTGTGTGTGTGTGTGTGTGTGTGTGTGTGTGTGTGTGTGTGTGTGTGTGTGTGTGTGTGTGTGTGTGTGTGATATTGGCGTGTGGCGTGTGTCCAGATTATGTCAGTGAAGAAAACAAAGCTTTCAAACCTTCAGGGTAGGATTTACAGACCAGCGTACCTCCTGCAGTGTGGAACGGACAAGCAGCTGAAGAAAAAGATCTGAAAACCGTCTTCTCCTCTTAAAGGACGGAACAGAACATTTAGGAATCTAATCACCAGCACTATGTTACCATGGCAACACACAACAGCCTTATTATTGACGTCACTTTTTGCAAGTAATAAAGACTCACCTATTTTCCGGGCTAGTGTTTCACCTGTTTACATTACAGAGACTTCTAATCTAATCTCACCTGTTTAAGTGACAGTCACTGATGAATCTTGAATCAAGTTCACACTGTACCTGATTCTCTCTCTCTCTCTCTCTCTCTCACACACACACACACATCACTCCGCATAACACGTGCTAATCACCGATCTGTGGGTGTTAATATGCAGTGTGAAACGCTCTTTTGTGTGTGTGTGTGTGTGTGTGTGTGTGTGTGTGTGTGTGTGTGTGTGTGATTTGTCAGATTGTCACGAGGTGAAACTGAAGCTGAAGATGAATCGGGGATGTGGGTTTCACAGGAGGACGAAACCATACCTCGAGAACGGTATAAAACCACAGCGCGCGCACACGGTAACACAACGCACAGCAGCGGGGAACAGCGCGCGCTCCTCAAGCACATCACCGTTTGAGTGTTTATGAGTGTGAGCGTGTATGTGATGTGAGAAACATCCCTCAGGTTAACAGTTAACATGCACACCTGAACCTCGGCGCGCGTGCTTAGTGAAATCGGCTTTTAAGTTTGATTTCTGGATCATAGTTTAGTTGTAAACTTTTTGTTTTCTCAGCATGCGGACATGCGCGTGGGGTTTCTGCACGCTGCTCGCGGTGCTCTCAGTCAGCACGAGCCAACCGCACAGCGAATATCCCGGAGTCACGAGGACCCGTAAATACTTGACTAAGGTAAGAGGCGCGCGCAGATACAGAGCCAGGGCTGACTGGGCACGTGCCGTGAGTCCTGACACAGAGATCAGATCATTATTCATTATTACACTCGAGATTTTATTCTGTGGCTTTACTTATAATGTATCGTTATATTTTCATCATTTATTTATTTAATTGTTATTTTTAAATGTGAAATAATTCACTGTAGTGTTTAATTGTGATGATGTTAAATTAAACGTTGTGACTTTATTTCCTGAATGGTTTTAAAAGTATTATATTACATTATATTACATTATATTATATTACATTATGTTATATTATATGGGGTGACGTGGCGGTGCAGTCGGTAGCATCGCTGCTGCACAGCTCCTGATCTCAGGTTTCTGTGTGTGTGTGTAGTTTCACGTCCTCCCTGTGTCTGTGTGGGTTCCTCCAGGTTCACTGGTTTCCTCCCACTGTCCAAAATCATCCAGGTGGGCAGACTGGCTCATATCAATTGCCCCTAGGTGTGAAAGTGTTTGTGTTTTTGTGTGCGTGAGCATTTGCATGAAAGTGTGTGTGTGTGCGCGTGCATTTTCATGAAAGTGTGTGTGAACATGTGCGCGTGTGTGTGCGCATGTGTGTGAAAGTGTGTGTTAGAGATGTAACAGTATGAAAATTTCATGTCACGATTATCGTGACCAAAACTATCATGGTTATATCAGTATTATCACTGTATTGTTAAAATGCGCTGAAAATGTATAGAAAGTACTGATACACACTGAAATTATTTAAACAGGTTTTATATTTGAAAATCAACAAACAACAAATAAAATTAGCAGCATAATGCTTGCTCGAGTGTCTGTGTCACTTGTAGATGAGGAGTGAGTCGACGAGGAACCAGGAGCATCACTGGGTTTGCATGCTGCAGCCCACTCTGTATACAAGGGAATGGCAATGCAGTATAGTAATAATAATCATCATAATCATAATAAAGATATTAATTCTTATTCTTTTTATTAACTTACACACACATTTGATAAAAATCTGTTGGTTGGGTGACTAAATTACATAACAAGTTATTATAAGGCTCCCTGAAATTCTTGATTCTGGTCAATCCACTGTCTGATATTTCCTGTTTACGACCGTCGTCAGTAGCAACGCAGTATAACACAACGCTGAACAATCTTGAAACTCCGGCTTCTTTCATGTCACATACTCTCTCCTGTCATACAAACACAACCGCTGCCATTGTGTGACTCTGTTATTATTAACGATCGTATAGAAAATTAAATTGGAGGACTTTAGTATTTGAATTGGACGATTGTTTTGTACACTACAATGAATCATAAAATAATAAAGAACAGGTAAAATTGTAAAATATTCATCTCCAATCAGTATTTCCCCATAATTATTTGAAAACCCGTATATTAGTGGTATGAATGTACATAATCCCTTAAATGTGGCACTAATTGATTATTTGTTGCTGTCTTGTTTGAACTTGTTTGTTTGTCTTGGCTCGAAGCCATGCACTCACTAGGAACTGTTTCTTCGTGGAAGCTTGCGTTTATTCCAAGCAAGATAAGAAATTATTTTAAACCAGTTCAATATTTTGTGTCCAACTATTCACTTTTCGTTATAATTTTCCCCAACTCGTGCACTGAGCTAAAAGTTATGTTACATTGCATGCACTATAAACTGATGGATGGTTGTCATGAAGATTAGACGTGTTTCCCCGTTTCGCAGCAACTTTCTTCCAGCGAGCTCTGCACACAGGGTCGCCATCTTCTATTACGTTTCCCTCAGCATTTTTATAAAAACCCAAATATGATCACACTTGGGCGCACGGCTTAGAGGTTATCATGTTCACCTCACAGTTCCAGGGTCGGGGGTTTGATTCCTGCCGTGGTCCTGTGTGTGCAGAGTTCGCATGTTCTTCCCCTGCTGCGGGGGTTTCCTCTGGGTACTGCCCTATGATGGATTGGCACCCTGTCCAGGGTGTACCCCGCCCTGTTCCCCATGCTCCCTGGGATAGGCTCCAGGTTCCCCACGACCCTGAAGGACAACATTTACCATGAGTTTTACAAATCACGATAATCGCGCACGGTTTTAATGATAATTAAATATGACATGTGATACTAACCTTCTGGGAATTTTATCGTGAAACCAGTAACCGTTTCATCCCTAGTGTGTGTGTGTGTGTGTGGTCTGTGAAGAGCTGGTGTCCCATCTAGAGTGTGTTCACGCTTCATACCATGTGCAGGTTTCAGATCCGCCATCAGGATAAAACACTTACTGAAGTTAAATGAATGATGTAAAATATTATATTACATGACACTGTGTGTATGTGTGTGTGTGTGTGTGTGTGTATGTATTAGGCTTACTTCTGCAGTGCAGATAGTGAATGTGCGCCGAGACTTTATTGCAAGGCCCCAGGCCACGCCCACTCTCAGTGCTCACCCTGTAAGAGAAGGGCAAGACATTGCCGTAGAGACCTTATGTGTTGCCCTGGAAACGAGTGTCGTAACCGTAAGTAAAATGCACACAAACTCTACACAGTACCAAAATAATGTGGAAGATAATGTAGATTTTTTTTCATCATAGTCATTATCATTATCATTTTAAGAACGGTTATGATGCCGCTGTGTTCAGTCATCAGTGTCACTGTGCAGAATTTATAAATTAAAACGTGTTTGTTGTTTTTCTGTTTTCTTTGTCTCTCACACAGATGTGTGTAGTCGAGTTTCAGCACGAGTGTCAACAGAACACACTGGAAAACTGAAGAACCGAATCTATAGCTCTACTGGACGACGAAAGACAAGCAGGAAGCTCAACAAACCACATAAAGGTGTGTGTGGGTGTGTATGTGTGTGTACATCGACATGTCTGACAAATTGGAAAGGTATTAAATAGTATTAAACAATTATAGCGTGTGTGTGTTTCAGGTGACTTGGGTGCACAGTGTGTGCGTTCAGCTGATTGTGGGCGTGGCCTGTGCTGTGCACGTCACTTGTGGAATAGAGTGTGTAAGGCGGAGCCTCAGGAGGGGCAGGTGTGCTCCACCCCCTGGCGCTTTAAACACACAGGCACTGGTCACACACTGGAGCTGTTCCAGCTGTGTCCCTGTTCAGCTGGCCTCGAGTGCAGGACGCAGAGTCTCACACACTCACACTCCAATGCACACACCAACATACACAACAAGGCACGTACCAATGCACACACCAACGCACACATCAACATACACACCAACAGACACCGACCTGCTGCTGCTGTCAGATTGCACACCTGCCAACAACTCTGAGAAACAGAGAGAGAGAGACAGAATGAGAGACAGACAGACAGAGAGACAGACATTTTAATGCCACAAGTTTGTTAGACACTTGTACCAACAAGAACACGAAATATCACAAAGACTCAACACACAAACAATCCAATCCACAAGTCCAACATTTCCAATTTGCATATTCATCCATATTCATATCCCTGGAGTTTATAATGAGGGTAAATGTGTAGGGATTCCTGTATTCAGCTCATTTTACTCAATAAACTGTTTATTATTGTACACTGATATTTTGAATTGGTTTAAAATTCCGACTGAATATTAAGATGTCAGAAAAACCAACCTGTATGTGCGAGTGTGTGAGTGTGCGTGTGTTTGTCTGTGTGTGTGTGTGTGTGTGTGTGTGTGTTACTGAAAAGTTGCTAATAACAATAAGCTAAAGGTCAGTCAGCATGAGAGCACTTACGGTGAGGTCCAGGGTCTGAGAGCACACTGAACACCTGAGAGTTTTTCCATTTAATACTGGAAATAAGTTTCACAACATTAAAAAAAAAAAAACCCAAAGGAAACGTTTATATCTTGAATATTTAATATTCATGATTCTGCACTGTTTCTCAACTTTAACTATTTAAATTTTAGTAAATCTGATAAATCTAATAAATAGAATTCAGTAAATCTAATAAATACTGATTAGATGTAGAATATTGTGGAATATTCTAAAAGAGGAACAAATCAAACGTTCAGAAACACTGACATTCATCTAAATATTTTCCACTCAAGCTGTTGCTGATAAGAAAAAATGTGTATTAAATTAGATTGAAATAGAACAGAATAAACATCTACACTAGTGCTCTCAGACACTGGACCCTACACACACACACACACACACACACACACACACACACACACACACACTCACACACACACACACACAGCCACATGTCATGTTTGACGTCTCATAAAACAGCTCAGTGACTTTTCACTGATCTCAGTCAGACTAAGCGTGTGTGTGTGTGTGTGTGTATGTGTGTGTGTGTGTGTTTGTGGAGCCTCTGGAACAGATAAAAAGTGATTTAAGATCTCACTGTTTTTTCACTAAAACCCCTGACCCGGTCGCTGTAGAACACAGGATTGTACAGAACATTTAC
>NC_030430.2:8577500-8580000 GCF_001660625.3 Ictalurus punctatus | reverse complement strand
GAACACTTATGGTATCTCCCATGCTAGCTTCATTGCATTGGGTCGATCGAGTGCACGATTGTGTGGTATTTCCCACATTAAAGTAGAAAGTATGCTTCACTTTTTATGTGTATGCTAGGTACAGTGTACAGTACGCGTGACGCAAATTTCGCCATCAGCAGAGTACGCGCATAATGTACATGCGCCGCCAGATTTTTCAAACCCATGTGCGTTTAGTTCTTTTGCACAATTCAGTGGTTCCACAAGGTGGCAACAGGGCCGTTGATTCTCAAGGTAGTGGAAGAAAAAAAACAGAAGAGACAGAAACGAGTGCAGTTAGAAAGTACTCGCATTTGTATAAGTCTAGCCTTAAAGAGAATAAGGATTTTTATTTTAAATCACAGCTGCAGTAACGGAAGGATAGGAGGTCAAATGATTCATTCTGATGCCAGAGATTGGAGTAGATTTATGCCAATCATCTCACAGCACCTCTGGGCATCATGGCAATGGGTCAGTGCCACCCAGGCTTGTCTCCATTATCAACACACTAGCCTACTCAGTAGTATGACAAAGTAAGTGATAGTGTGCTAAGTGTGTTAATAAGTGCTATTTTCTTATCAAATATACTAAAATATTAAGACAATAATAAGAGGAATAAATGAGAAATGGCTAAATAAAGAGCATGTGCAAGCAGAACTCCATTTCACGCGCTGTCGTTCATGATTAGCTAATCGCTTCATTATAACTCTATTTCCTGTTTTCATCACCATGTTTAAGCTTTAGATGGAACATTTCTCCTGATTTTACTGATAATGCAACAAAAATCAATAAAATCAGACTTGTACAGTGTTTATATTTCTCACAGTAAGTGTGTAAAGTGTGGATATTTTTTTTCTCTGTACGCTGAAAAACAGTTCAGTATAGTATCAGTACCATGGAGCTGTGGTTCAGTTGGTAGAGCGGGCTGTCCACTAATCATAGGGTTGGCAGTTCGATTCCTGGCCCACATGACTCCACATGCCAAAGTGTCCATGGGCAAGAGACTGAACCCCAATTTGCTCCCAATGGCAAGTTAGTGCCTTGCATGGCAGCTCTGCTACCATTGGTGTGTGTGAATGAGACACAGTGTAAAGCGCTTTGGATAAAAGCGCTATATAAGTGCGTCATTTACCATTTTACCAGTATAGGTACCAGTACCAGTACCGGTATTAGTACCAGCACTAATATCAGTATCAGTATTACTAGGCTATTAGTACCAGCATCAGTACCGGTATCAGTATGAGTACAAGTATCAGCATTAGTATCAGTACCAGTCCCAGTATCAATACCAGTACCAGTACTTGTGAAGGAACGTGTGATATGCTTCCAGTAAAAAAAATAATAAAAAAAATAAAAATAAAGAAGCTTAGTAGTTTTTTAAAGAAAAAATGTTGGATGGGTATTATTACCAGCATTATCAATATCGGAAAAGAAAAAGTGGTATTGTTCCATCTCTACTTCTTCTTATTATTATTATTATATTTCAAGTAAAACGTCTATATGGGAATAGATGTGAAGGCCACACACACACATACATACGCACGCCTGGGCGCGCGCGCGCACACACACACACAGACACACACACACACACACACACACACACACATAGAATCCCCAGTGGGAAAACGCCTCTGCACCGCTTTTCCCTTAATTAGCCTCCCGGTGCCCCGTGGCTAATTACGGTAACGAGGCGCTAAAAGGGCCGTAATGAACCACAAAATCCCCCCCAAAAACCTCCCCCAGCTCCACGCGCTCCTCCGAGCCCTGATTAATCTGTCTGTGATTTCCGGAACTGGCAGAAACGGAGAGAAAAATATAAACCGAGAGCATAAAATTGGGAGGCGATTTTCCCTCCCTCACAGAGACCCCCCACCAAAAAAAGAGAAAAAAGAGAAAAAAACAGCCCCCCACCCCGGGCGTTTGTCACCTCGCGCCTCCCCGCGTGCCTCCGGCGTGATTTACAGCCAATGATCAGCTGTAGGTGTCCGCATCGGCGCTTCCTCACCTCACACACACACACACACACACATACACACACACACATACACACACACACACACACACCGGGAGGAGCCGTCTACCCTTCCGTCACCCGTGCCCGCCCCCCGGAGGACGGTGCGTCGTGTCGTTGGCAGCGTCAATATTATTTATGATCCCCGTTAGGAGCCTCTCGGTGGGTTTTAGCGCCGCCGCCGCCGCCACTGATGCGCGCGCTAAAAAAAATCTCACATCCGTTTATTGTGTGTTGTTGTTGTTTTGTGCTTTTAATTTGTGTGTGTGTGTGTGTGTGTATGTGTGTGTGTGTGCTGGCGCGCGTGAGTGAGTGTGTGTGTGTGTGAGAGAGTGTGTATGTGTGTGTTTTCCCGCGGCCGGAGCGCACTGATGCTCTGCGTTAAAGAGGCTTTGATCGCGAGGCGTCGGGAGTCCGGTAGGTGAAGCAGCTCGTCCATTTTCCCTCACACCCCCCTCCCCTCCTCCATCT
>NC_030430.2:8565000-8572500 GCF_001660625.3 Ictalurus punctatus | reverse complement strand
TGTGTGGGTATTTTGGTGCGTGTGTGTGTGTGTGTGTGGGGGGGGGGTTGGTGTGTGTGTGGGTATTTTGGTGTGTGTATGTGTGTGTGGGAGTATTTTTGTTCAGATAGACTTTATGAACATTTTCCGAGGTTTGTTTCGTTTGGAAAACATGTTGCTTCACAAGAGTCCGTATTTTACACCAATCTGGAGTGTGTTTTATCCTGAAGAAGAAAATCCCATAATTCTGTTCACCAAACTGTCTCAGAGGAGCACTTTCAAAATGTGTCATTAGAATATCATCAGGTGTGATAAATAAGGAGTAAAACACTGTGTGTGTGTGTGTGTGTGTGTTGTGCTGTTATAGTAAATGATCAACAGCAGAGTGGTGTGATGAAGTGGAGTTACTGTATCTCCCTGAATGTTGATTATTTTCCTCTAACAGCATGTCCCCACGTGCTTTATTCCTCTTACACCACAACTTACCAACTCTTACAATTATTATTTATTAAAGAACGACAACTTATACTTTTTAAGATAGATTCTGTGAGGTTCTGTGAAGTTTTGGAAGTTCTGTGAGGTTCTGTGAGGTTACACCCCTCTCTCCCCAATTCAGTTTAAAGTTAACTGGCTATTTCTTACTTTCTTTTCTCTCTCTATTTATTTCTTTTTTTCTCTCCACCGATCTGTATAATTATCGTGATTCCTTTCTTCCTCTTTCTGTTCCATTTTTTTCTGTCTCTGCCACTTTCTTCTTTTCAGATTTTTGCTCCTGTTAATTCTTCTGTGCCTTTTCTTTTTTCTCTCGTATTTCTATCTGTCCTTCTCTCTCTCTCTCCTCTGTCTTTCTCCCACAAGAGACAAATCTGAAGTTAGTGAGCTCTGTGTCAGTAGTGAAGGCAGTAATAAAACACAACAGAGAATCTGATTATCACGAGTGTGTGAGCTCCACTAGTGTGTCTAACATTCCCTATGTGTGTGTGTGTGTGTGTGTGTGTGTGCGTGCGTGTGTGTGTGTGTGTGCGTGCGTTTCCACAGAGAGCCTCATCCGTGGGAGCAGCAGACACGTTCCGCTGGTTCTTCTGAGAGAAGGAAATTCCAGAACACAGACTGTACTCACACACAGACACACACACACACACACACACACAGACACACACACACACACATACTGGACCACAGCAGTGCAGACACTGTGCTCCACCTTTAACAATTTAACTCTTCTAACTTTAACTGGACCTTCAGCTCTGTATGGCAAGACAGGAAGTGGATCTGCGAGACAGGAAGTGGAGCTGAGAGCAGCGCAGTGATTGGCAGTCCTGGCTGTCTGACTCCACTGGACTCATCTTCACTCTTAGACATTTTGGGACATATTTGAAATAAAGATCAGAAGTGTCTGATTGGAGGAAGTGGGTGTAAGCCACACCCCCAGAGAACGTTCCGGACTATTGACATGTCACACACTTCACTGTTGCATGGGTAGAAAAAAAATAACTAATGTGTTTTGGTTTGACCTGAAGACTTTAATTACTTTGTACATTGCTGTTGTGATGCCTTACTGTCTTGATTAATAAAAGACTGTTAGGATAAACCACACCCCTTTTTAATTAGCTGTCTCACTCTCTCTCTCTCTGTCTGTCTGTAGCTCCGTTGTTCACATGCGACAGAATGGCGGCTTGTGTGTTTTATTCTCTCTCTGAGGCCGACAGATGGATTTCATCTCCATCTCCTGGAATCCATTTTGATTTGATAAGCCCGCAGTGTGGAGTGGTGTGTGTGTGTGTGTGTGTGTGTGTGTGTGTGTGTGTGGAGACGGGGCTGTCTCAGAGTGAGTGTGAAATATAATATGGCGTGATTATTGTGCGGAGCGTGTGTGTGTGTGTCTGAGTGTGAGCAGCTTTAATAACACACACACACACACACACACACATACACACACACAAGGAAGAACGAACGGAGCAGGAGGAGAAGATGGCGGAAAGCTCGGGCTTCATGCCGCATCACTGTACATGTCATCCTCTTATTGTTGCGCTTCTATGACGACCCCTGCGTTGCCAGGCAACATGAATTACAATGACATGCGCTGCCTGTGTTCTAGAATGTGGGAGGGGCTTCAGGATGCCTTCACTCAGAAAAGGGTGAGGGGGGTGTAGGGGGGAGGGAGAGAAATAAAGACTAACAACATATAGAGAGAAAGACAGAAACGACAGAATTAAGATGAAAAATTATTGAAAGGACAGCAAGAAAGAGGGAATAAAGACTGAATGGAGAGCGTGATAGAGAGAGAAATGGGAGAGGGGTAAAAAGTAAAACGAAAGAAATGGAGAGAAGGAGAATGAAGACTGAATAGAAAAGGGGAAAGATACAGTAGGATAATGGGAGGGGAAATCAAGTAAACATGAACAGAACGACAGAGAAAGAGCGAGAGAGCGAGATGGAAATAAAGACTTATAGAGATGGAAGGAATTGAAAGACAAAGAGAAAATAGAAGTGATTTTTTTTAATGGGAGAAAGGAATAAGGAGAATGAAAAAAGTGGAATATGGACTGAGAAAGAGAGAAAGAGAGGGGGAATAAAAATGAAAGACAAAAAATGAGGTGAGATGATGGAGTGATGGATAGAGAAAGAGAGGTAGAGAGGAAAAAGACAGGAAGGAAGGACTAAGGGATGGAGGAAAGGGAATGACAGAAAAAAGGGAATAGGGATAGCAAAGGAGAGGGATGGGACAGATGACTTAATTGCTATGGGTGAGAGAAATAAACTGATGGGGTGAGAGAAAAGGGGGATAGAGGAGGGATATAAAGATTATAAGGACAGGAAGTGATGGAAATAGAGATGAGAGAGAGAGGGACAGAATGATGGGGAAAGAGAGAGTAAGAGAGAGATGGGGGAATGAAGACTAAAAGGGTTAAGAGAGAGACAGAGAAAAAGAAAGAGGCAGAGGGAGGAATGGAAGAGAGAGTGAGATTTGCTGATTAGAAAAATAATTTTTAGCATTATTATTGTTTCATTTAGTTTTGTTAGTTATTTGTCTACAGTATTTTCTACTTTATCTAATAAAATAATAATAAGTACAGCAGTACAGTGTGCAGCGTAGCTGATGCTAATTAGTTTTTTTGCTCCAGATAAATCGTTACTGTGTGAACGTGACAATGTTTTAGACGTTTGAAAACTTTTTTTCAGTTCTACAGTAAAACATTAAATCATGATGAAGATAACAACAAAAACAACAACAAACCCTGATCTGTGTCAGGTTTCTGTGGAAAAACTCACCTCTATAACCTGCTAGCTGAACATTGCTAATAGTACTTGACTTATAATAACTTACTTTAATATTAGTTGAGGTGACGTGTGATCTGTAATGTGTTTTGAAGCGTTACATGTGCAGTACTTTGACAAGCTAGCTAACATTACTATAACATTATTATAACATTATTATAACATTATTAGAAGTATATATGCTATGTAATCAGAACTATTCCCCAGGTTTGCTTGAACAGCTGCTAGCATTAAGTTAGTTTTTGTTTGTTGTTGTTTTTGTTTCTTTACATAATTATTTAACATACAACACTACTCTTGTGCACTTTACCTGAGCTCTTTTTGCATTTCTCTTTCAAAGCACAGCATAGGGGGTGGGGCTTAGTGTAATCAGAGATCAAAGCCGATAGCTTTTCAATAACTACTGTCTTTGTGATTCAGCACAATGATTTTGCAAACATAGAGCCTTCTGAAATTTTTTGGAAGAAATTGCAAAGTTTTACTTTTTTTAGGAAAGGGCTTCAGCCAATCAGATTATTCGGGTTGTGTGTGATTTCAAAACAAGAATCACAAAGAACATCATAACAAAACCTCACAATACATAAACATATCCCAAACACCCATGTTAATTTGCCTAGTAAAATTAACTACACCACGCCAAGTAGTGTAAAACTTCACTACAACTCCAGTAAATAGTACTTCCCTTAGTAAAACATGACCCTGTGATATTAAAATGTGTGTGTGTGTGTGTGTATGTGTGTGTGTGAGAGAGAGAGAGAGAGAGAGAGTGAGCGAGAGAGAGAGCGAGAGAGAGCGAGAAAGAGAGCGAGAGACTGGCAGTTTTAGACGTTTATAATCTCGTTATTGTCTCTAGGTTCTCAGCTCCCTCGTCGTCTCTGTCATGTCAAACTCTCGTATACGGAACGTGACGTCGCGCCACTTCTTGAAAAGCTGCAGTTTCTTTGTGACTCTGTCCTCAACGGTGAAACTTTCAATCTTCAACACCGGCAAATTCTACAAACACACACACACACACACACACTCAATTTAATTTTACGATTTAAAAAAATTTCTTGGACATAAAAAGTGGAATAAAAAGTCGACATATCCCACATGCGTACGTTCATCCAGTTAAATTTAATGAAATGTCTGTGTTCCATTAGCGATACAACTTCAGTTATCAGCTAGCTTGGTGCAATTATACTGTAGGGTGCTGATAAATGAATAAAGTTCATATTTTAGATATAAAATATCACTTTTGGCGAGGACAGAATGAAATTTTCCACTGAAATCTCCAGTAAGCCTTGAGTTCATGGTTTCTTGTGTTTCTCATAATAACAGAGCCTGTGGAATTTGGTTAGCGGTTAATGCTGCAGTACTTAAGAGTGTAACTGTAGTCAAACTGAGCTTTTTTTTAGTAATCTACCCGCACATCTGAGGTAAATGTTGACGTTCCTGATAATTCTGTGTGCTTTCCTCAGTAGCTGGGTCTTCACAATGTCTGTATAGAAGATGTTTAAGAGGTTTATGCTACTGTAGCTTGCTGAATCACTGCTCAAGAACCAGGAAGTTAGCAGTGTCTGTTGCTAATAAAGAGACTCGGCACGTACATCTGACTGCGTCCTGCTGTTACAGCTCAATCCATCAAGTCAGTAGCAAGCGTAGTCATAATTGCGGTATAAATTCCCGATCATAACATTGTTTATATTTCTCTGAGCAGATGAGAGATGGAGACAAAGAAATAAATGGTCCATGTGTGATCAAATTTAATCCAGTGAGAATGTGTGTGTGTGTGTGTGTGTGTGTGTGTGTGTGTGTGTGTGTGTGTGTGATATGTACCTGAATGTTCATGTAGGAGGCGACGATGCCCCAGTCATTATTACATTCAGAACAAAACATCTTTTCCTTTTTGGTGAAGTTGTCGAAGGTCTTGATTTTATTGTGAGGTTTGGTGAGACAGCGCTGGAATATGGAGCAATCCAGCACGATGTGGTGAGATGCCTGAAACATTAATTCAGTAGTTCATTAAGAGGTTACACCTCAGCACGTTTTCATTTAATATTGTTTTCTTTTATTTTTATTCTATAGTTTATTAATATGTGTAAGTATCTATTTCTAGCCCTCTCTGTTACATATTAGAGTTTAGAGGAAGAGGTTCTGGGTCATCAGTATAGGGTGTAGGGTATATGATTTCAAGTGTAGGTGGAACGTTTAGACTGTATGGTGTACAGTTTAAGGAGTATTATGTTTCGGGGATGTAGGGTTTGGGGTGTAAAGTTTAGGGAGTAGGATAAAGGGTGTAAGATTAGTAAAATTTAGCATGTAAGGCTTAGGGTATAGGGATTAGAATGTAGAATGTAGGGATTAGGGTGTAGACTGATTAGGGTTTTGGGTATTAAGTGTAGGGATTTAAGATGAAGTGTTTAGGGTTTAGAAGAAGAAGAAAATGAAGGGAAGAAACATTCTTTATTTTATCACATATACATTACAGTACAGTGAACTTTTTTTGCATATCTAACCTTGTTAGGAAATTGGGGTCAGGGCTTAGGGTGTAGGGTGAAGGGTGTGGGATTTGGGTGAAGGGTGTAGGGCTTAGGGTGTAGGTTTAGGATGAAGGGTGTAGGGTTTAGAGTGTAGGGTGTAGGGTTTATGGTGAAGGGTGTAGGGTGTAGGCTAAAGGGTGTAGAGTGTAGGGTTTAGGGTGTAGAGTATAGGGTTTAGGGTGGAGGCTTAGGGTGAAGGGTGTAGGGTTTAGAGTGTAGGGTGTAGGGTTTAGGGTGAAGTGTGTAGGGTGTAGAGTGTAGGGTGTAGAGTGTAGGCTATAGGGTGTAGAGTGTAGGGTTTAGGGTGTAGAGTGTAGGATTTAAGAGGTAGCGTGTAGGGTGAAGGATGTAGGGTTTAGGGTATAGAGTATAAGGTGAAGGGTGTAGTCTGTAGAGTGTAGGGTGAAGCGTGTAGGGTTTAGGGTGTAGAGTGTAGGGTGAAGGGTGTAGGGTTTAGGGTGTTGAGTGTAGGTTGAAGGGTGTAGGGTTTAGGGTGAAGGGTGTAGGGTTTAGGGTGTAGAGTGTAGGGTTTATGGTGTTGAGTGTAGTGTGAAGGGTGTAGGGTGTAAAGTTTAGGGTTTAGGGTGTAGGGTTTAGGGGGAAGGGTGTAGGATTAAGGGTATAGAGTGTAGGGTTTAGGGTGTAGGGTTTACGGTGTAGAGTGTAGGTTGTAGAGTGTAGGGTATATCGTTTAGGGTGTAGAGTGTACAGTTTATGGTGTAGGGTTTGAGTGAAGGGTGTAGGGTGAAGGGTTTAGGGTGTAGAGTGTAGGGTACCTGTAGCACACGCAGGTCATCACTAAAACAGACAAACTTCTTGCACTTTCCACACTTGAGTTCGTAACTTCCCTCAGTCAGAGTTTTCTCTACACTCATGTTCACGTAGGCTCTCCGGGCCACATCCTCCTTCTGGAACCGGTCCACCTACACAGACACACACACACACACACAGCACACAGCACACATGTGAGTATCTGATTGTGTGACTGGCGGCAGGTGAGACAGGTGAGACATGTGAGATAGATAAGATGATGTAGGACAGGTGACTGGGGGCAGGTGAGACAGGTGAGCGAGGTGTGACACCTTGGCACACAGGCGGTCAGGTGAGGTCTGCAGGTCTTTAACAGCCGCCTGCACCAGCTTCTCTCTCTCCATGTTCAATTTCTCTTTATCAATGCGCTCCTGCCTGCTGGAGATCAGAAAACACCTGCTGCCCTGAGCTCTGCCCCGACCTATACACACACACACACACACACACACACACACACAAGAAAACGTGTTATAATAAAATCCTGAAGAGCAATGCTGCCACCTAGTGGCCAGTGAGTGACAGAACATTAAGTATACATTAAATTCACAACATTTTAATATAATCTACAATAAATATGCATAAAAATAGGTGTGTGTATGTGGGTGCGTGTGTGAGAGAGAGAGTGTGTATGAGTGTGTGCGTGTGCTAAAGTACCTCGAACCTGCACCATCGTGACGACGTTGCCAACGTACTCATACATGAGCACCAGGTTGCATTGTGGGATATCGATGCCCTCGTCAGCGACGGAGGTGGCAATGAGAATCTTACTCTCATTAGAGCTCTTAAAGGAGTCAAGCACACCTTTCTGTCCTGTCAGAGTCATGCCTACAAACACACACAAACACACCTCATTATATTGTACTACAAAAATGTTGTGTGTATGTGTGTGTGTGTGTGTGTGTGTGTGTGT
>NC_030430.2:8517500-8560000 GCF_001660625.3 Ictalurus punctatus | reverse complement strand
AGCAGCATCTGAGCTGCCTCTGTCTGTGACAACCTTTCCTTTGATATGATCTTCTCAACATACTCTGTTCAGGTGTAATGCAGGAGTTTATACACACACACACGCACACAGACACACACACACACACACACACACACACACACACACACACCATTTTTAAAAAATAGATTTATATTAAGATTCAGATCTTTTTAGTGGGGAAAATGTCACGCACACTAATTCCCAAAATAAAATGAGTCTCAGAAACTTGTTTATTGCATTCTACTGACTTATTTTTAAAAATATATATTTAAATATCTTCTCTACAGTGATGGTGTAAAACGCACTGCTCACTTTGGTTTTGTGTTTTAGCTTTAATCAGAGACAGGCGTTTCAGGGACCTTGTTGCTATTCCGTTCCCAGCCTTAAAGTTCTTTAGAAGACATTCTGACCGCAGTGACACAAAGCTTACCTTAAAAATGTCATCATGGTGGTTTACTTCTATTTCTGTCGTTATAAATTCAGCTCTGTTTATTTTAGGATAACACTGACCACTTTACAGCCCAAATGTACTGTTTGTAATGTTGGGTTTATATACTCTAGACCAGTGGCTTTCAAAGTGGGGGCAGGGGGTGCCCAGGGGGCCTCAACAATTTGGTGTGAAAAATACATTCTCACTCTAAGACAACCACACACACACACACACACACACACACATAATCAATTCCTAATGTAATGTAAAAATGTAAGATGTAATTATTCATTTTAAAAAGGGGGATATATTCAGAAGTCTGTATTTTTAATGTGTTTTAAAGACATCTTGCAAAAGGGGGGCCTTGGTCAAATGTTAATGCCATTTGGGGGGCCTTGCCCTGGAAAAGTTTGGGAACCTCTGCTCTTGGCTGTTCATCATTTACACAGCAGATGTTTGGCCAGCAGATGTCTCCAGTGTATACTGTTTCCATACAATGGGTTTATATTGTCAGAAAAATAATTTCCAATGAAGTTTTTTTTAAATGACTTCACCACCTCCACAGGTATTACAGGTGAATGCTCGCAGCGTGTCTTACCCTCCTTCTGCATATGGAATGCTCTCCAATGGCTAATAAAATACGCCCAGGTGAGATAATTAGTTATTCATTCCTTAATCTTCAGTAAGCACTTTATCCTGGTCTGGGTGGCGATGGACTTCGGGAACACCGAGCACAAGATGGGAGTACACACTGGACAACCTGCCAGTCCATTGCTTCATGTTTCAAATGGTGAAATCTAATATATTACATCAACCATTAACATCACTCTACTAATTGGCTTTAATGTATTTCTGGTGGTTTGTAGTGGTAGTTTAATGGAATGTGTTGTTCCTGATGCCTTATCTAATTTTATTCTGAAGGTAAACAGCTTCTCATTAATTGAAGCTCCTATAGGGGTTTAACTCTATCACAAAAACCCTAATGGAAACCATTATGGAAGCCAATTCCCACTAGGTGTTAGCATAGCCGGAAAAAGATCACAAACCTTTCAGTTACCAAACTATTCTCATGTGCCTGGTGATCATGAAGCAAATCAAACACACACACACACACACACACACACACACACACACACACACACACACACACACACACACACACACACACAAACTCAGAGTCTGTTTTAAAAACCTTAAAACACGCTACTATTCCGTGTTTTTATTTAAACTGTGGGCGCCGCCATGTTCAAAACGGAATTCCCTGAAAAGTCTGATCTCCTGAACAACAGGCCACGCCCCCCTACAGTATCCCCACCACAGATCAATTCTATATAGAGAGATCTGTGACCCCCATTCATGTGGTGATAAGGTTACAGACAGTTTCTAAACACAATATTATATTAAGCATTAAAACTAATGCTAGTCAGTCAGTGATGTGACCTTGTGCACGTAAATAAGCATAAATACCCGAGACTAAAGCTCAAATTTATATCAGGAACAGATGAATAAATAATAAGGCTTGAATATTTATTATTTATGGTCTCGAGGTGTTTGAATTATAAGTGTTAAATCAGCTGAAACCTGATCAGGATTACACACAGCGGTTTTGTTATTGAGAAATATTTACCTTCCTCCAGGTATGTTGTCAGAAATCCCCGGATGTAAGAGGGTCGTAAAAAATGGACGATGTAGTGACTGTAGAGCCGCAACGACTCCTTCTCCAACTCGTACATGATCCAATGACTGACTCTGAGCTCTCCACACACACGGATATGTGCTGGACAAAGCAGCTGAAAGAAACGAAACTGAAACTCAACTGAAACTCAACAGTGTGGCGAAGAAACGAAAGAGAGTTTGATTTCCGCAGAACGAGGAAGCGGAGACTACCTGTAATAACACTAAACTAAACTCCATGGCTTCTCGGGGTATTCACCATGCACCTCTTATTAAGAGGATTATCGATGCTCACATGCTGTTCATGATATAATGTTTATTCCAGACACACCAGAGGAGTTAAAGTTGAACACCACCCTGATTTACTGAAATATCATTGATGTGTTTAGCTGCTTGGTGTTGTGTGTCCAATATTCCTGTGAAAAGTTCAAGGTTGTGCGTCGCTGTGATGTCACAGATAGTCATCGTAATCATTACGGTCAGTGCGATTATTCGGAGAAAACTTTGATGATCTCTGTCGGGTTTCAATGTTGGCTTTTTTCTCATGTACTTCTCGTTTTCGTGTTCGATGTCTCATTAACCAGTCCCTCCAGGAACTTGCGATCGCAGAAATGAACGCACAATCGAGGCGCAATATTCTGAGGTGCTGACGATTTTCCAATATTACTGTAGATTTGGGCTGAGACGCATTGTGATGATGTCACACGCCCTCTACGATTCACGAGTGTCGAACGTGCGTACGGCTAAAAGGTCTCATTTACCAACAAACATCACCGCGAAAAGAGCGTGCATAACTATTGCGTGTGATTGCGATTTCACCAATTCTACTAATTTTCTGCATTAAAAAAAACTACGCAAGTCACGTCGTGAATTAAAAAAAAAAAAAAAAAAGCCGCAGCAAAATCGAGCGTTTTTGGCCGCAACGATCAGTGAAAAATCTGAAGTGGAAGCAGTAGCTCGGCGAGACTGTACATGATTGGGATGGGAATAAAGTTATAGTCTGCTTTATTTATTTACATTTAAATATCAGGTACAAATGGTGCACCTGGAGACAATGTCATTTATTTGAAGATTTACATATGCATTTCGCAAAATGCTAAACTGGTAGCTATATACGCTTACATTACACGCTAGCTACTAATGTTCATTAACTCACAGAACTCATACAGAACTCTTTCTCAGAATCCAAACCACACCTGACCTCTCATACACACATTTCCAGCAGTCAGAAACTCGTTTGCTTTGTTATTTTATTGTTTGCACCATTGGTTTTGATCATTTCGCCACTGTACAGTCAAAGAGACCGACACAGTCCAGACACACACACACACACACACACACACACACACACACACACACACACACAGAATGTAAGAGGCATGGTGGTTATTAAGGAAGTGGACACTTGCCACAAGTTCCCTGAGTTTAAGACAGACAAATGTGTATTGTGTAACGTGTACGTGTGTGTACTGTACGTGTGTTGTGGCACAGCAGGTTATTAACTTTTATTCACTTCATCACAGGCATTATAAATACTAAAACAATGACAATAATAAAAAATTTAAATGTTTCCTGCACACTTGGCTTAACTTTTAAAACACAACAAACAAAAAAACATGAAAAAGAATTTTTAAAAAAAACAGCTTTGATAATTAACCTGGGTCGACAAAGTCTCATATACAAATGCACATACGTGTGTGTGTGTGTATGTATAGTTCTATACATCAGGGTTCACTAATACGCGAGTCCCTCTCATGCTCCGTCTCAGATGGGTCCGTGTGAGCCATAAACCCCGCCTCCTGTTGGTCCACGGTGCCATTCCTAAGCGCCCCTTGCCCCTCCCCCAACAGACTGTCCTCTAGTTCCAGCAGCTGCGTGTCCGAGAGCGGAGTCGCTGCCCTGTGGCTGTCGTCCTCGACTCTCCTGATTGGCTGCACCACGTCCACCAAGCACTGCTCCAGGTTCAGCATGTCCAAAAGACTCGCAGTTGACTCGCCTCGGTTCCTGATCTCCGTAACGGAGTCCTGAAAATCGTCAGGACTGTCGTCAATGTCCAGAAGCGACTCCTGATAGTCAGTGGTGCGATCGGTAACCTCTGCAGCACGGCGTTTAGAGTCTGGAGTGTAACCGCTTACCTTTTTATAGTCAGCGCTGTTACTGTTATCCTGCGTCACACTGTGTTTATAATCAGCAGCGTGACTGCGAACATCTGCAGTGTGGTCTTGATGCTCAGCGGCCTGATCGCTAACCTTCTGAACACCACGTCTGTAGTCATCGGTGCCATTTCTCCTGTCTGTAACGCAGTCTTTGTCATCGGCAGTACGATCGCTAAACTCAGCGAGCCGTTCCTGATAATCGATGGTGTGATCGCTGAAGTCCGTAACGCGCTCATTGTCGTCAGCGGTGTGATCTTGGTATTCGACAGCGTGATCGTTAGCTACGTCGTCTCTGTCATCATCCACGAGATTGTTCTGCCGGTCAGCTGTGCGATCGCTGCCGCTGTCGCTGTCTATAGTGATAACAGTAGGTGAGTTCTGTTCTCTTTCTTTTCTCCGACTCCTCTTTCTGCGCCTCCTGCCCCTGGAGTGTGCATCCGGGGCCCGGCGCTCGAAGATGATTTCCACACTCGGACTTCGCTCCCGCTCCCTCGATTTCCCGCTGCTCCGACGGCAAGCCGTTCTCTCAAGGTGCCGCGTTTTGTATTTACGTTTCCCGGCAGGTTTTTCCCGGTGCGAATCCGCATCGCTGCTGCTGCTGCAGCTGCTACGAAGCCAGAGCTCACGGTCACCATGGCGATGCCGTGAGTCTCGATGAGGAGATCTACTCCTCTCGGTTTCTCTCTCTCTCCTCCTCTTCCTCCTCTTCTTTTTGCGCTCGCCGTCGTGACCGGGCGAATCCCATGCGGAGAAAGACTTGGACGATTTGTCCCGTGTGGAAATGGAACGAGTTGGAAAGAGCTCCTCCGATGAGGAGCAGCCTTTTTCGGCGATTACGGCGGGGCTCCGCCCTGATAAGTGCCTCCTTGGTTCTCCGCAGCTCAATCTTACATGCGATCTGCCGATTTTTATAGAATGTCCACTAGGGGGGGAACTCTCACTGCTCGTCTGCGAACGTGACCCTGAAAGCGAGTGCGACGTTTTCCTAAAGCCGCGCCTCAGAGTGTGGTGCTTCCTCCTGTGATGTGAGAGCTTCCCAGGATCTTGCTCTCGCGACTGCTCCAGGTCGTCTCCTCTCTCCGTGTGCGAGGTGGAGGGATATGGCTTCGGGGAGAGTGGAGCCTGCTCTTGAGATGGCAGTGACAACTCTGCCTTCATTACTGGCTGCATGACAGCCGCCTCGTTCTCGTTCCCCGCCTCCTCCTCCTCCGTGGAGTCAGATGAGAGCTGCACGAGTTCTGGAGTTCGTTCAGCCATTGGCTTCACGTAACCCACGATCATACACTCGTCTTCGTCGTTGTCGTCATCGTTGTGCTCACGCTGTTCTGTGGCAGAACCGGTTCCTCCTAATTGGTTCCCCTCAGGCTCCACCTCCTCCGTTTGTGGATGACCGAGGGTGGAGTAGGAGGGGCCTGGAGTCTCGTCGTCCCAAGCAGATTGGCTGAGAGAGATTTCGCTGCTGGTTGCCATGGGAACCGGGGGTACCCGCTCCTGGGTGGTGTCCTCGGTAACGTCTGCCTCCTCGCTATCATCATCCTGTACAGAGACACAGACGTAAAGACACAGCACGTAAAATATCCATCAATCTATATCCATACACAACATCCATCCTTTCACTCACTCATCCATCTATCTACCTTCCGTCCCTTTATGTTTAATGTACCTTACTTTACAATGTTAAATGTAATAACAAGCACACTCCAAGTGCGTGTGTGTGCGCGTGTGTGTGTATGAGACCTCTGAGATGTTGATTATAGATGACTGTGAGCCGCTGTCCTCCTCATAGCTTGGGGTCGGGGGACACTGCATGGCCTCGATGGAGCGTGCAAAGCTCACCAGCTCGTGCAGGATGTGGTCAGTGCGTGCCAGCAGGAAGGGGCGGAGCTCACTGGGATTGGCTCCCATGACTCGCTCTCGGCGTAGCCATGGCAGCAGCTGCCGCAGGCAAGCTGGATCTCTCTGCACCAAAGTCGCGTGATCCAGAGCCACGCCATCCACCGAAGAAGCAGAAGGGGCGGGGTCTTGAGCTCTCTGACTCCGCCTGGTCCTCGTTGCTCTGGAACGGCGAGGTCGTGTTGCCGTGCTTTCAGCGTCGTTCTGGCCAGCCGGGGCCACCGCTATCGCTGCCGCAGTCACTGCAACAGTTGCTGATGCCGATGTGGTTGCGCTCGACGTGTTGTCCTCCAACACAACAAATTCTTTGAAGTCATTCTCGGCCTTCACGGAGTGGAAGATGGAGCGGAACGGTTGCTTGCAAAGTGGGCACTCCGCTTTGTTCTTGGCCCACTCACGGATGCAGCGAAAGCAGAAACGGTGCAGGCAGCGCTCCACAGATGCCACGTTCACAAAGCGGTCCAGGCAGATCGGACACTTTGAGTCCGGGGACGTCTCAGGACGGAGTGACTGCTGCCGCTGCCGCTGAGATGACTTTGTCGAGCCTTTCTCCTTCTTCCTCAAACGCAGCTTAATCTTTGTGGGTGCCATCATCTTTAAGATCAAAATCACACACCATGTCACTTTTCGAGATCATGCGCATCATCAGCACTTCTAGAACATTAAACATGCAGAACGAGTGCTCTTTTCCCCAGTCTGTGTTACACTACTTCAGGAATGTAGTTTGCAAAGCTAAAGCTGCTGATAACATCCTTCTCCTAAACAAAATCCTTGAGTTATTTGTTTTGTTTACAAACCAATGGCGAAGAACTCTGAAGGTTGGACATGTCCTCTCACTTTTCTTTTATAATCAGTGCAATTCATCTGGACAAATGACTGTAATTAAACCATCACGAGCTGTTAAACCCTCACACAAACACTGCTTTTCAAATGTTTCATAAGAAAAACGAGTTCTCTTCCAAAATAAACAGCACAAACAAACATTCACGACTAAATTACATGCGCTTTAAGGATTCACACGGAAATGATTGAAACGGCAATGAAACCGGTGACATCTTAGGGAATAAAGAGAGAAACACGGCGAGAATAATTAGACATTCAAATTGGCAGCTAGCTTGTTAGCATGTTAGTTATCTTACCTCAGAGCGCTGCTGCTGCGCGAGCTCCTGTTACGGTAAAGCTTTTAAAAACGCGCGATTACACACATCCATCGATCGAAACGTTCCAATCATCCCACGATCATCATACCAAGTTCATAACTTTAATAAGGTCATTGTTTCGCTTGCTGTCCAGTTCGGCCACAGAGGAAAAACCTTCAAGGGACCAGCAGAAGAAAGCCGGATATCAGAAGAGGAGAAACGCGCATGTGCACCCTAGCGGCCTGGAGATGTAATTACATCAAATTAAATAAATACAAATCACGGAGAGAAATGAAGACATTCAGTATAATATATATATATATATATATATATATATATATATATATATATATATATATATATATATATATATAAAAGTAAAACAATATCTTCCCTTGTCCGTTTGCGTGATTTATAATTGTTAATGTTTTAAATCGAATGATATTTAATGTTATATTATTTCTGTGATTGCCTGTAGGCTATTATTTATTGCATCTTGAATCCATGTGTTTTGTTTTGAATCCAAGACTGAGCTGTAACTGATCTTACTTCTACATTCAACATCAAAATTTAGATTGCAGTAAAATCTACCGTTAACTGTCATCACAAGTTTAATTTAATATAACTGTTTTTCTTTTAATTACATGATTGTTTATCTTATTTCATTTTCATACATCTATTTTATTCGTATTTTTTACCCCTCCATTTAATGAAATCGTGACTGAAGCTGTTTGAAAGTCTATTTTTTAAACTTTAGAGAGAGAGAGAGAGAGAGAGAGAGAGAGTCACGTTCACGCGCCGCGCGTCCACGTGGGGGCGCTATACTTCCGCTTGTTGTTCAGCTTACTTCCGCCTGTTGTTATGGCGACGCGGATTGCTTGGCTGTACCTGGAGATATTATACAGAGAATTCTGTATCTGAATAATCTGTTATTACAGTATCTGTGTGTAGTGTAGAGATGATGATGACGATGAGCGTCAGTCAGCGCGCTCTGGACACAATCCTGTCTACAGTGAGTACTGTAGCGGCTTAGCTAACCCTTCAGAGACGCTACTTTTGATACTTTCGTCAACAACAACAATAATAATAATAATAATAATAATAATAATAATGTGGGACTAACTGCACACTGCCCATTTGATCAATTTTTTTAAACCGCTTTTTTTTTAAAGCGGCAATCTTGTTTCTGTAACTAAAGACTTTCTTGTTTACTTTATGTCCCTCTGGCTTTCTTTTGCCTTCTTTTTATTTTCTATCCGTTTGTCTATCTATTTATCTGTGTTTGTCTATCATCATCTGTTTCTTTCTTTCTGATCTTAAGCTTTTTGTCTCCATTTTTCTTAGTCCCTGTCTTTCTCACTATTTGCTTCTATCTATCTATCTATCTATCTATCTATCTATCTAGTCTCGTATCTCTCTATATGTTTCTTTCTGTTTCTGTTTCCTTTGTTCATATCATCAAGTTATCTACAAGTTCTTTCTTTCTTTCACACCTTCAGATCAGTACAGACAGGTTCAGTGTGCTGTATGAACGTGTGTGTGTGTGTGTGTGTGTGTGTGTGTGAGAGAAAGGTGTAAGAGGCTGTAACCCTGTGCGTGTGTGTTAGATTGTGTTGGCGGTGGTGTTGGTGTCCTGGGGGTTTGTGATCTACAGCGCTCGTGTAGCTGCACAGTGGGAGCTGGAGAAGAGAATCAACACACAAACGTGAAGGAGGAGACTCGCACACACCGAGACACAGCCTGGAGACAGAAATGCACACACACTCCTTCACATGGACACACACACACACACACTCCTTCACACGGACACACACTCCTTGATAAAACATTGTACTCGTTGGTAAATTGCTGTAGAATAAGAGGAATAAAGACGTGCTGTGTTTATTTCTGACTGTTTAGAAAACATCTCAATATAACTACATTAAAAATATCTTAAACTGAACACTAATATGAAGTGTGTGTGTGGTGTTTATAATCCAGGCTTTCTAATGTCATCTGTATGATATTTATGTTGGTGTAGTGTATATAAATGACTTAAACTCTGAGTTCTGTTACACACACTCCATACACACCCCGTACACACACCACATACAGTACACATAAACCCCCCACCCCCACACTCCATACACACACCACTACTCAAGTACAGGATTAATGACATCCTTAATGAACGAGAGAGACAATACTTTTTTCCCGAAGCTGCTCCTGGTTGATTGTGAAAGCACAAACCTGAGAGCGAGAGTGTTTTTCTCATCAGTCTGCATTCACAGATTCATGTTTTTCTGGAAACCCTTTGATCTCTCTCTCTCTCTCTCTCTCTCTCTCTCTCTCTCTCTCTCTCTCTCTCTCTCTGATGTTAATGAAATGATTGATTGAAGCGTGTGAGGGCTCTTTTGTGGCCCATGCGGTGCGCACGCATCTAATTAGCATGAGCACTTCAGACAGAGAGCACATCCTGATTATTCATCTAATTACCAACATCAGTACACACACTCTATCTACCTATCTATCTATCAGTCTGTTTTCAGTGTTTCTATCTCATAATTTCTGGGTTTTATCTTGTTTCTATTATATAGCAATTTGCCTATTTCTTTCTTTCCGTTGCTTCCTGTTATCTGTTTGTCTATCTGGTCTACTCAGTTTTCTATTATGCAAGGTTCAGTGCTGCAGATTGTGTGTGTGTGTGTGTGTGACCTCAAACACACATTAAAATACACTAACACACTCTGACGAACCCAGTGTGTACTGATGAAGTGTGTGTAAATGAGTATGGTCTTTAGTGCAGTGTGTTACAATCACAGAGCAGTGGGAGAGTCAGCTGCAGCCGTCACATCACATACACACTCCAGCAGGACATCTCTCTCTCTCTCTCCTCTCTCTCTCTCTCTCTCACACCCCTTTCTCCCTCTCTCTCTCTCAGTCCCAGGTGGGTCTTCACTTCAGCACACCTGAGCTCTTTCTCCTCGTCTAACCAATCACCAAATCTCTCTTTCTTTTCACTTTTGTTCCTCTGCTATCTTTGTGATGTGTATATCTGCATATCTCTTTATCATTCTGTGTGTGTGTGTGTGTGTGTGTGTGTGTGTGTGTGTGTGTGTGTGTGTGTGAGAGAGAGCGAGAGAGAGAAAGAGAGAGAGAGAGAAAGATGAAGTGTCTCTTGTCCACAGGGTCCGTGCATCTCGATCATCCAAGACACAAAAAGCTGAGCTGATGATGTCATGTAGTATATTTATTCATTTATTTTTACTAATTGAAATCTCTGACATGAAGTTCCTACAAATTCTCAGCATTAATATGTTTGTCCGATATGTGTGAATTCTCTCTCTCTGGAGTTTTACTCCACAAAACAGTAAATGTGTTGTATACAATGCTACTGTATTTTCTATAAACATACATTATATATATATATATATATATATATATATATATATATATATATATATATATACACGTAAGTTTCCTACAAACCTGAGGTAATCTCCGTATAACTACACACAGCATACAGCGAAGCACAGACGAACATACCGACCTTCCTACAGATAAACACCATGCTACATCTCATGCTAATAAATAAGTGTGGAATCTGACATTAGTCCCATCTACAGATTATTTTGTAGTAATTAAATATAAACGTTAGGAATAAGATATTAAGGAGTACACTGAGTACACACCCTGTGTTCATACCGTCCTGTCATGTGACAGTGTGTTTCGTCAAAAACCAGGGTTGATCAGAGTGTGTCGCAGTGTGTGTTTGTGTTAGTTGGGTTCAAATAGCAGGTCGTTGCTGGTGTTGTTGTTGCAGACTCCAGGGAGAAGGTTAAACTGCTCTCTGTCTACATCGTCCACTCGCTTCTCCGTATTCTCCTTATTCTTCTTATCCTCCTTACCGACCTTCACCGACTGCTTCCCCTCCAACCAGTACGTCACCATGTCCCCTTTACCCTGAGAGAGAGAGACAAATACAGAGACAGAGAAGGAGAGAGAGAGAGATGGATTGAGAGATAGAAAGAGATAAACAGAGAGAGACAGAGAGATGGGGAGAGTAAGATGGTTAAAGACAGGCAGAGAGAGAGAGAGACAGATTGAGAGATAAAAAGAGATAAACAGAGACGGGGAGAGTAAGATGGTGAAAAACAGAGAGAGAGAAGGAGCGAGAGAGAGTGATGGATTGAGAGATAGAAAATGATAAATAGAGAGAGAGATGGGGAGAGTAAGTAAGTAAAGAGAGAGAAAGTGAGAAAGAGAAAGAGATGAGAAGAAACATAGAGAAAAAGAAAGTGAGAGAAACGAAGAAAGAGAAAGAGATGGGAAGAGACAGAGAAACAGAAAGTGAGAGATGGCAAGAGAGACAGAGAGAGTGAGGGAAAGAGATGTAGAGATAGACAGAGAGAGAGACGGAGAGATGGAGAGAAAGGAAAACTGCACATCAGACCTCTTGCTGTAGAAATGTAGAGTGACCTGTGGTTGTGTGTTATTAAGGAAAGTCGGGGAACAGAAGCCACTGAATTTCCCACAGAAGCTTTTCAGATGAGTGAGAAAGGTATTCAGCGTTTAGAACCAGATTATAATTCCATTAATATGCAGAAAGTCTGTTGTTTTAGAGCGAAATGACACAGACGACTGCAGGATTATCGCATCCACACTGCATGTGTCCCAGTTGTGTCTCTATAACAGCCACTCGTATAGCATGGGACATCTCCGGCTCTCATTAGTGCTTTGCTGCGGTGATTAATTAATCACCTGTCGCTCGTTACTCATCATTACTCACTCTCTTTAATCCTCTGGGACGCCCGATGGGATTAAAACGCACGTTTTTCTCACTCATGTTCTCTTCCTTGCCCATTCATCATCTTACATCTGAGCATTGATTAAAATAGACGAATCCACTCTTCTGAATTCTACTGTCCGTCTGATTTTTGGTGTTCATTAATAATTGTTTTGGTTTGATTTGTTTAGAAATCACACAGCTGGTGCTGAACAGAAGGTAAGGATTGAGAATACTGTTGATGTTGTATGTGACTCACCTTGACCTGTAACACTCCTCTGCACGTGAGTGTGTATCCCCCGATTTCCTCCAGAAGGTAAAACGCACTGGAGCTGCACTGGATCTTCAGAGCTAGGGCGTACGGATGGTTAAATAAGACCTCATGTTTTTCTAAGGTTTTTAATTATTTCTTAAACGAAAACGAGAGTTTGTGATGTGATGTGCATGTGAGAAAAAATCTCGAAAACAATTTGTTTTTACAAGAATTTTTTTCAGCATGTATGTTTTTGTTTTCTTGACGTAATGACATCATTTACATGATTATTGTTTGTAAATCAGCCACAACATGCTGTAATACTGTTCTTCACTTCTGATTGTGACTTTATATGCAGTTTATTTGCATCTTTAAATAGTATGTTACACTGTTGCAGATATTAAATGCAGATTTATTGTGCGATTAATGAGTAAAAGTGTAGTTGTAGAGTGTGTGTGTATGTGTGTGTGTGTGTGTTTACGGGAGACAATGAGGTTAGCACCGCTCTGAGTGTGATAGTGTTTACCTTGACTTGTGGACTCCATGCGTGACGCTGTGTTTACGGTGTCTCCAAACAAACAGTACCGTGGCATTTTAGTCCCGACCACACCCGCCACCACCGGGCCTGACCAACACACACACACACACACACACACACACACACACACACACACACACACACACACACACACACACACACACAGCGTGATGTTAGACTGGAAACAATTTCACTATGACTCCAAATGTGTGTGTGTGTGTGTGTGTGTGTGTGTGTGTGTGTGTGTGTGTGTGTGTGTGTGTGTGTGTGTGTGGGTTCGTGCTCTTGCCTGAGTGTATTCCTGCACGAATCTGTAGCTGTGTTTGGGGTTTGTGTGGGATCCTGAACGTTTTGCACACACACACCAGATCCAGGGCCATGCTGGCGATTTCAGACGCGTGGAGGATCCCATTCTCACGCGGCACACCCGACACCACCATATCTATACACACACACACACACACACACATACATCATACAGCTGTATATCTATATATCCACACACACATATCTCTCTACATTAGAAAGAGAAACGGGTCGTACAGGCATCTCCGATGGTCTCCACTTTGTAGACGTCGTAATTATCGATGATTTCATCAAAAGTTGTGTAGAGTTTGTTCAGGAAGTCGACAACCTGGTATGGAGTGCTGGTGCTGGATAACTGCGTGAATCCCACTATATCACTGAGCAACACGCGCACACACACACAAGGTGTTAAAGAAAAGTCATTACTTTTTATTTAATTCTTACTTGCTTTATGGACTTATGGTGCTTTACTGGCAAATGTAACTAATATCTCTCTTTATTTGATTGTTTTTTTTAAATGAATATAAGATTATTACCTCTACTTCTATTTCTTAATCTTATTCTATTGTGAGATTTTGTGTTTCGTTTTTGAAAGAAGCAAAATTATCTGCTGATTTCAACTTGAAATGAGAAAAATGTCTAGATTTAGATTAAAGGTTATATTTGTTACGTAATAATCTCAAAATATAGATAACTTTTCCTTTAAGATATCTTCACTCACTAAGGATAATTTTTTCCCGGTGTAGGATGAACTTTTGTTTTGAATTACTTTCCTTTAATGAGACAATCTAACGTCGCTATTACTCACTTATACTCACTGTGTACACAGATCAGTGTCTCATTTAAATTAATAAACAAAATGACAGTAAAAGTAAAAAAGACAATAGTGTGTGTGTGTGTGTGTGTGCATGTACCTAAAGTAGACGGTAGCGCTGACGTAACTCTGAGCCTGAGAGTATTTCCCCTGTCTGAGATCATCAGCTACCTGCTTCGGAAGCATACCTTCAACACACACACACACACACACACACACACACACACACACACACACACACACACACAGAGAACAATGATGTGATGGTAGTGTTGATGGATTAGAGTTGGGCTTTAAACAAAAAAGGACAGAGGTCATAATGAAGTTTTATGAGTTGCTTGTGTGTGTGCATGAGTGTGTGTGTGTGTGTGTGTGTGTGTGTGTGGTAACTGGTGTGTATTTACTGTAGAGCAGGCGGTCAGTTTTCTGTTTCTCATGCATCAGATCCTGTGTGCGCTCTGCCACCAGAACCTCCAGGTGTTTGCTGTACTTCTCCATCTACACACACACACACACACACACACACACACACAAAGATTAATTGGATATTATAGATTCCTCTGTGTGTGTGTGTGTGTGTGTGTGTGTGTGTGTGTGTACTCACCAGGTTCATCATCATATCCACTGGACTGACTTTGTGAGGGTTGATCCTGTAAACAAACTTTCTGATTTGCTCGAAGGTCGGCCTGTGGGCGGGATTATGGGAGCGGCATCGACGAATCAGCTGAGGAGCAGGAAACGAGGAATAATGATCCAGAGAGGCAGACGAAAGCGTTTTAGGCCAAATGGCAAAAAAACTAATAATTTTTTTGATATTTTAGGATTGTGTGTGTGTGTGCGTGTGTGTGTACCTCTGCGTACTCAGCAGGACAGGGACAGGTGTTATCAGCTTTCCCAGATATCAGTTCAGGAAGCGGAGGACACCAGGCACTCTCTACTGAAGTGTCCTCCACCTGAGGGAGAGAGACAGAGAGAGCGAGGAAGAGAGAGAGAGAGAGAGAGAGGAAGAGAGAGAGAGAGAGATACAGAGAGACAGAGGAACGATAACGTATAAGAACGAGTGCATTATTATAAACCTGCGCTACTGCCAGAGCTGCTGTTATAGAGAACTAATTACCACCTTCTGACCAATCATCATCCAGAACTCAGCAGCGCTGTGGTGTAAATATATATATATGATATTCACACACACACACACCAGCACATAGACACTCACAGGGACAGGATCACTCCTCGTAGCGATCTCCAGCAAAATAATCGAGTAACTGAAATAAAAACAGAGCAAAAATAAATAACTGAACACATCCTGTTTAATGAAATATTTACACTGCTGATACTCTGCCTTGTGGGGACACACACACACAGTATCAGAGGTGTGTGTGTGTGTGTGTGTGTGTGTGTGTGCGTGCCTGAACACATCTCCAGTAAGTGTGGGCTCCATGTTTCCGTTCTGAGCTTCAGGAGGAGTGTACACATCCCTCAGCCTCAACTGGTAGGTGGTGAGTGGCTCAGCGCAGTCTTCACGCCGATACACACACAGGCCGTAATCTAACACACACACATCATGATACACAATGTGGCAAACTCTGACTGTACTGTAAACCAAAGAAAACCCAAATAAAACCCACCAAGTGTAAAAGGGAACAATATTAAATTCAAAATATGGTAACCTACAGGTCAGATGCTAACAAGATGCTAATAAGTGAATAGCTAGCTGAGTAACTAGCCTGCTAGCTAATGTGCTAGCTTGGTACTGTCATAACCTACCACGATATCTGTCATTTATTCTTATTAGCTATAAAATACTCTGTATTTTATTTCTGCTAGCTCGTGGCTTAGCTCATGTTAGCTAGATGACTAGCGTTGTAACGTTTATAATTGGGTTTAGCATCCTGTTTAAGTTAGCTCGTGTTAGCCAGCTGGCCAGAATTATTATTTAAGAGATTTTGATATTGTGATTGATTATTATGACATTTATAAAGACTGTGACCATTTAAGAATAGCTTTTAAAATAGTTAGCCGTTTATATTCTTAACACACACATACACACCTTCATGCTGCACCAGAATATACTGATGCAATCACAAACATGCTTAGATTTGAACGATCTAGCTGAAGTTCGAGAACTCGGTGGAAACTAGTACCGATTTACAGAAAAGTTTGCGGGGTTTTTTTCCATTTCAATGCCTCATCAGTCTCATAGGTTTTGTTATTAAAAAAAACTTTCAAGGACTGGTTCAAGTCCATGCTAACCCACTTTCACGTCTGACTTACCAATTACATCTACGTAGTGTAAAACCTGACATTTTGATTAGAACAATTACCCACAATGCAACAGTGTTTAAAAATTTTAAGTGAGCATTAGATTAACATAGAATTTGTGCTGTAAATGATTCTATATAAATATCTACAGTATTTGTGTAACTTTCTAAAAACAAACAAAAATATTCTTTAAACATCGTTATTTTATAGGAAACACTTTCACAAGACGAGTATAACGCGCTTTCTAGAAAATTGAAATGTTCTCAAATTCTTATCTTTTTTAACGTTTAATTGTTTGTTTACAGTTACATATATACATTGTATAAATAATACAGGTGTGTTTTATCAGTCAAATATCACACACACACACCTGTGATCTTACACACCCAACGGTCATCGATGACGCAGTTAGATGATTTGAGTCTGCCGTGACAGATCTTGTGCTGGTGCAGATACGACATTCCACGTGCGATATCCGTTGCAAACGAGAACCTACAAACATCAGACACTTTACTGTCATTAACGACGTGTCCTTTATAGATAAATGTTTTTAAAAGTACAAGATATGACACAAATAAAGGATTTTTTTCTTTCCTGCAAAGAACAAGATTTTAGATTTTTATTTAAGCATATAAAATTTAACTACGTATTTTACTATATTATATTTTAATGATATAAGATTGTAATACAGTATAGAATTTGACGTTATTTAATATATTTATATTATACTTTATGAAAAAGATTTTATAGCACACTTTATATATATATATATATATATATATATATATATATATATATATATACATTATATAATAATTTATTATATATTTTATATATTTATGTAACATTTATGTATTTTTATACCTATGAATTTCCTTTGCTAAAACTATTTCACTATTTTTTCAGTAAAATGAAATGGCCAAATAAATGTATCAAATAAATCTAATAATCTAGCACGTTAACACGGCTAGCTAATGTTTTCAGATAAAAGTTTTCTTTATGATAGAGAATGAAAGGTATCTTCTCTTATTTTCTTAAGAGAACATCATAGAACGATTTAATGTTCCTTTATTATTTGTTTAATAGATAACACTTAAAAACATATAATGATTTATTATATTATGTTTATAACACACTAGCTAACCTAGCTAGGTCATGTTTTCAGATTAGCTAACCATTTTTCAGCTAACCCCAGCCAAAACATACACAAACTATTATCATTAGAACTATTTACATTAATGTAACAAAATGTAACTCTAGAACCCTTTAGCATAGTATAATTAAAGGTTCTTCAGCTTAAGAACCCTTAACTATACAAAGAACCATTTTTAATTCTGAGTGTGTACCTGAAGCCCCAGTTCAGCGGGATCTCTTCGTTCAGCAGCACATCGTTCAGGCTACCTTTGGGACAGTACTCCGTTACTATGGCAACGTTGGGCACCTCTACGCAACCTCCGAAAAACTTGCACAGGTTTGGATGGTCGAGTTCTCTGAGGAAATATAGTAATAAATAATGCAAGTTTCTGTTTAATTTAGGCAACACACGGCACCAAGAACAAGACATTTAACCACAAGAACATCAAACAGATGCAAATTTGTTACATGGAATGATTTACAAATAAGCAAATTATGAAAAAGATAAGTAATGTTTCACATTAAGGGTCACATATTAGTGATTTATTATACTGTAATATATACGTAATACATCAATTATTATTATTGCGTGTGTGTGTGTGTGTGTGTGTGTGTTAGTTACCTGACTTGCTTGACTTCCTGCCTGATGACCTTTGACAGAGAAAACGTCTTCGTTTTAATCTTCTTAACAGCGACAGTTCGTCCATCACTAAAAATTAGCAAGTAGGAAATGTGTGTGAGTGAGTCTGTGTCTATATATATATATATATATATATATATATATATATATATATATATATATATATATATATATATATATGTATATATATATATATATATGTATATATATATATATATATATGTATATATATATATATATATATGTATGTATGTGTGTGTGTGCGTGTATGTATGTGTGTGTAAATATGTGAGTGAGTGTGTGTATATAGTGTGTGTGTGTGTGTGTGTGTGTGTGTGTGTGTGTGTGTGAGTGTGTGTATGTAAGTGTGTGTGTAAATGTGTGTATGAACGAGTGCTTACTAGATGCTGGTGTTTGTGTACAGCTGTTTGCGTGAGGCTTGCATGCCGGTACAGGAGCTGAGTCCCGTCACACAGCTGGCGTTGGAGTCAATGTTCAAAGCTGGAACACTGATTATACTCCCCATCGTCGCCTGGGCAACATGGTCTACACACACACACACACACACACACACGCACAGAGTGAAAAAAAACCCTGACATCCTATATACACCAACATCCATGCTACCCTGCTATGACATCTATACATCCTGTTCTATCAAAGCTATAATACAGAAGCTAGAATACACACACACACACACGCACACACACACTTACCCTGTTTTATTTCACTGAAATCTATGATCCAGCTCTCATCCCACAACAACTTCTGTTTTTGATACCTAAACCACTACAGACAGAACAACATCAGTGTCACTGTGTGTGTGTGTGTGTGTGTGTGTGTGTGTGTGGTGTGTTCTCACCATAGCAATTGTGAAGAAGCTGATGATGATGATGGTCACAATTAGCCCAATAGCGGCACGTACTGAAGCACTCAGAGGACAATCACCACAGTCAGCTGGGCACGTGGAGCAGCTCTCCTCTTCCAGACACACACCGTCACCACACACTACACACACACACACACACACACACACACACACACACACACACACACACACACACACATTCAGCTGGACATGTTCTCTTCCTGATACTCACCGTCACCATACACTCCCCCCCCCCCCCCCCCCCCCCACACACACACACATAAGTTGGACACGCCATGATTCCTCACACACACCATCACCATAAAGCTACTGAATCCCCTCGGCTGAAACAGTCACACACACTTTTCACACACACTCTATATGAAGAACAATGTTACAGTACAGATGGTGGGCAGGACGGTGCTCTTGGCCTCCAGAGCCACTTGCATGTTCCCCACACGGATGTGCGCGATTAGAGACGTCAGACCCTCGTGGATCAGAACCACCTACACACGGGAGCGGGGCATACACGGGGAAGAAGAATGAGGAAATCACGCAACAATTAATTAATACTTTAATCATGTGTGCAACGTTTCAGTTCCATGTGAGTGTGTTGAGATGATTGTAAAGATGTTTGAATCAACCTGGATAACCATGTGAACCCTTAGAGCACAATATCTTCACAACCACCCACGGATCCACCAAAACAATTGGATAGAGCCCGGCCCCAGGTGCCCACATTGACTTTTTTCTCTCACTTTGACTTCCCTGAGTAACTCTGCCTATTAGCCTGGTGCTAAAGCTCTGATTATGCTAGCTGATATCTGATATATATATATGCTGATTCTGCGGAAAGCCAGTGCATGGAGCAGATGAAATTTAATGGTCCTGCTCAGGGACCCAACAGTGGCAGCTTGATGGTACCAGCTTACACAATCTTCCATTCAGTAGTCCAGAGCTCTAACCACTGAACCACCACTGCCAGAACATTGGCCCACAAACCCATGTTGTGGATGATGGTAGCTGACCTCCAGGCCTCAGTCCTGGTTACTGAGTCTTCAACAAGGTCCTGGCTGTTTGATTTACTTTTAGACAAAAGCTAGTCAAGGAGGCCCTCGCTGTTCCACCCAGTCATCAGCCATGTACAACAACTGCACCAGCACTCGTTGATGAGGGAACTTTACAGCCCTTAACAGCCCTTAACAGCAGTGAGGTTGTTCTTGGTAACTTGGAACATCAAGAAGAACCTCAAGAAGACTGGCCCAGTGACCTAAACGGAAGGCAATATGGAAGCTGGGGATAGAGCTTTGGGATTCCCAGTGTTAGGACCTGCTGGGGTTAGACACACATATCTGGAGCCTGGCTGGAAAAATGCTGAAGCTTGGAGAAATTGAGACGCTTCAAGTCTAGCCCAACTGCCTAAGTGTAATGGAACCCTGAGGTTCTGCAGTGACTTTTAGAGGTTAATGATTGACGTCTACCCCTTGCCCTGGTTTGAGAAGGTCATCAAGTGCCTTGAAAATTTGAAATACTTCTTGACTTTGGTGCTCATGAACAAATATTGACCGGTGCCTCTGGTTTTAGATCTCATGAGCTTTTAGCAAGGTTCTGGTAGTACAGGGTCCCTCATTTGGGCTCTAGAAACCTGCCAGTGACTGGACGATGGACGCTGTCCAATGCTGCTTTCCTTTCTGCTATTTAGAGGACATTGTAATCCACATAGAGAGCTTGATAGAGCATCTCTGATTCCTTCGGATAGTATAAGAAATAGGATTGGGTCTCATGTCCAACCCAAAAATGCCAGCTGGTTTTGGCAGAGTGTCTCTACCTGGACTACAGAATTGACCGTGACCTCCTGAGGCATCGGGGAAGGAAAATATGGTGTCTACAAATTCTTCTTCTTCTTCTCATAAAGATCTAACAGTGAAATGGATGCCCATCACTGAAGCCTTCTTCATCCAGATAAAAAAAAATGCCCTGACTTTAGACCTTATTAGACTCTCGCCCACAGAGCAGTTGTGGAGAAGGAGACACTCGCCATCAAGAGGGCCATTAAAAAGCTGCTCTGTTACCTCACCGTGTCCAAACTCTCCAAGGTGCACAGATTAAGTGTGAACCTGTCTCTGTGTGTTATTATGTTCAGGATTTCATGTTGTGTGTGTGTGTGTGTGTGTGTGTGTGTGTGTGTGTGTGTGTGTGTGTGTGTGAGAGAGAGAGAGAGAGAGAGACCTTAGCAGTCCAGTTGGTTTGGGTCATTTTGCCTGATGTAGAGATGGTGTGTGTGAAGATTTTGCCGTCATCAGGAATCCACGGGCCACAGATCCTCTCTTCCGCGGCTTGCTACAAAGCGAGCGAGAGAAATTTACATGTGTGTGTGTTTGTGTGTGTTTGTGTGTGTGTGTGTGTGTGTGTGTGTGTGTCTTTGTGTGTGTGGGTGTGTTTGTGTGTGTGTACCATGTAACCCATAGGGCAGGAGTGGATGTTAGCATGGTGAATGCAGCAGTTCTCTCCGTTTGCGTCTTTCCAGTTACTGGGACACTCCTGTTGTTCACAGAAACGCCGAGCTTCATCAACGTCCTTGATGGACCTACAACACACACACACACACACACACACACACACACACACACACACACACACACACACACACAAACACACACACACAAACACACACACACACACACAAGAGATGGAGGGAGAAAAACAAGAGAGAGAAAGATAAAGACCCAGAAATGTAAACAATTTAAGTATAAACAAAGAGAGGAATATGGAGTGAGGGAAACAAACTACAGAGGAAAAGAGATAAAAGGTGGAGGGAAAATTCTAGAAAAAACAGACAGATAGAAAGCGAGAGCCAGACAGAAATAGAGGTTACAGACACACGGATGTGTGCATACCTGTGAATGAATACATCGTGCTCCACGGCCCACCGGTAAAACTTGTCATTAACCGTTACTGAGTAAATGACGTTAAACTCTTCACCGCTCAGAACCTTCTCTGGAGGACGCAACACCCAGGCCATCTCTAATCCTACTCACACACACACACACACACACACACACACACACACACACACACACACATCACCATGGCATCACAAAGTATTAGTATTAGTTATTGAATAACATGTGATGTTTCGTTCCAAGTGTAATTTATTTTTCTGTGAGCTCTATGAGATATTAATGTACATTAATCAGTTTGTTAAAAATCAATAATGCATATGATGTGTGTGTAAATGTAATGGCACCTCCACAGTCGATCATGTTCAACTCATCCGGTTTCTCCAACGGCCAGCAGTCATACTCGCTGTTATCCAGATCATGCCATCCCACAACTGCCACGGTGAATAGGAACTGAGGACACGGGAGAAAGAAAGAAAGAAAGAAAGACAATAAGGAAAGAAAATGTCAGGAAGTAGGAAGAAAGTATTGTTAGAAAGAACAACAGCAACAACAATAATAATAATAATCTTTACCAGGTAAGTGCATCCATAATGATTGAATGGATTCATGTTGATGTGATGGAGTGATCAAGCTCTGTTCAGGATGAGTGCATATTCAGTTAATGTGCAGAAGAACCAGAGACACAGTGATGAAGAGAAGAAGGGGGTGTGTCTTCAGGAGGAGGAGTTAGAGCTGTGATCTAAATGTCACCTTACCTACTGTTCCCTACATTAAACATTTTCGTGGTTTTTTTATTTATTTATTTAATTATAGGTCACAGAATCACCACCACCACCACCACCACCATCATCATCATCATCATCATCATCATCATCATCATCATCTGTGTCCCCAACCACTCACACTCTATTCATTGTATAGGCCACATAAACCCCATCATCAGTCCGCTGTGGGTGTGTCCCAAACCACACACTTGTGTTTATTTCACTAAACTTTTGGACATGACTTTAATGTGACTCTGGTGTGGTATATTTTGTAGTAAATACAGTGTAATCTCAGACATAAATCTGCATTACACTCTTTTAAAATCATTGAAACACAGCCACATTGTAAATATATCACATCTACTTTAATTATCAATGGTTTGCAGGATCCTTACACTATTGTCCATAAACGCTGAATAAAATAACAATTCATTCACTTTTCTAATTATTAAAAGTCATCATTTTAACTCCTGTCATGGAAATTAGACAACACTCGCAGACTTGTCCTCTGAAGGTAAAAAGGTTTATTACAGAAAGATGGTTAATACAGTATAGAAGAAAGCAGGATAGAATAATGAGAGCGCTCTGAAGCGCTTGTGCTGAACCACTATTATATATATGAAAAGCAGAGCATGACACACTTCTGTGTACCAATAAGAAGCAGTTTGTGCAGATGAACCTTAAACAGAAGAACATATTTGTGTCTTTGTATAGCAGATAAACATTCTGTACTGATCTCAGTGACATGACATGGACTTCTTAGGCGTTATCCTCTGATGAACAGAAAAAGGACAAGAACAAAACTATTACAAAGTAAAAATGAGTAATTTCCCTCAAATTTCCCCCATTTTATCATTACAAAATATGATAACTAAAATTAACAGAGAAATTACTATGCTGTGAATACATCAGAACTTCAGAATCCTTTCACGGTTCAACTGAATTTATCATTGAAACAGACTTAATGAAGGCGCTAAGGCTGTTTTTGCGGATATAAAGTATCCTGTTGTCAAGCAAGCTTATTTTAGAGTGAAATGAGTATCTTCATGGTCAAAGGAATATTTACAATAGACGTGAAATGGATGTCAATGGGTCGTCATCGTCAGTGTTGCTGGGAGGATCTAGTTCCCAGTCAGGTTTAAGATACAGCTCAGGTTGGTCTTAATAATGGTCATAGTCACTTTTTGTGGATGTTTTAATTAGCATCAGTGTTTGGTCATGGGTCATTGCTCATAATGAGTGGAGGAAACACCCCCGCACGCAGGAAATTACACATGGAGCCATGATTAAGACAGGTAGAATGACGGTGACTATAGGAACACAAATGGTCAGTATCCACGACCTCCAGCCCCCGAAAACGGAGTTCAACCAATTAAGCCCCAACTCGCTAGTCTGCGGAAGGTTGCATATCACAGACCGCATGTGTTCAATGATAGAATAACCATTATGTGTCTGCGTGACGAGGGGACGTGTGACGTTGTGTGGGTAGCACTGTTGGCAATGATTCTTCTGACAAAAGGCAACACAGAACGGTTTACAGAGGCGGCCAATATCTTGGCATATGGGCTTTTAACTATTAATTGTCGTCCAATCTGCAGCAATAGTCCACTAAAGAACTTCGCAGGCTTATGTGGGATCTATAGAAATCATGTCGCCTTAGGCACTTAGTTCCGTCACCACGGTCAGCTAAATACCAAATAATTCCCCTTTTTTTTTTCTTTTTACACCTTCTAAAACTTTCAAAGTTTTAATCAATTTAACCTGCTATGAAAATCAATTGAATATGCATTCTCGTGCACAGACAGAAAAGGTCCCAATTGTGTGCCAAATCTCTAGACATTCAATTAATCAAATAATCTATAGGTTCAATAGAGCAAACCTTAAGAATGTAAAAGAGTTTACCTGTGAGGACGACTCCACATACAGCAATTTGGTAGGACTTACAGTTTTCTCTTCCCTTCTTTTTTTTAAAATAATAATAATTATTTTATTTTTTTATATCAGTAAAATTTACTTGTGCGTTAAATTTGCCAAATATATCATGTATCTCTGATATGATGTAATGAGTCAATGGGGCATGCCACTTGATAATAACCTGCCGCAAAAATACTGCGCCTCTTGTGCTTCTTATTAAGTACTCTCTTTACGTATTTATTGCTCGAACCGGACTCTTTCCATTAGCAAATATTTTTACCGTTATTATCTCTCTATATATATACCCGTCAGTATATATCTTAGTTTTGAAGCTGTGATCTAAGAAACACCAATATCTCTGGTGTCGCAGAGGCCTTCCCCTTTGCCTTCCTGGAACTTCTTATAAGAAATCGCTCCATGTAATACTTCTCTCAATGTAATACGTGCATTTCTTATTTCATTGACTCCCTTCCATACAGACAGCAATACACAATGACTTAATAAAATTCTAATTCTAATTCTAATTCTAAATTCTTGATGATTCCTACCAGTCAGTGGTAAGGCTCCGGTTTGTTTGTTGCCCAGAAAAGCTGAAAAGACTCACGCAGCCCAACCAGGAGATGCCAAATTGTCATGGAAATTAGACAACACTCTCAGACTTGTCCTCTGAAGGTAATAAGGTTTATTACAGAAAGATGGTTAATATAGGATAGAATAAAGCAGGATAGAATAATCTACTATATATATGAAAAGCAGAGCATGACACACTTCTGTGTACCAATAAGAAGCAGTTTGAGGCAGTTCAAACAGGCTTTCTTTTAGGGTCTTGGAAGATGTGCAGATGAACCTTGAACAGAAGAACATGTTTGTGTCTCTGTATTGCAGATAAACATTCTGTACTGATCTCAGTGACATGACATGGACTTCTTAGGCGTTATCCTCTGATGAACAGAAAAAGGACAAGAACAAAACTATTACAAAGTAAAAATGAGTATTTTCCCTCACATTTCCCCCATTTTATCATTACAAAATATGATAACTAAAATTAACAGAGAAATTACTATTACTAGTAGAAATTACTACTAAGTAAAAATTAGTAATTTCCCTCAAACTCCCTAACTATAATTTTTTTAATTAAACTAGTAGGAAATACACAATCAAGAACCACTGCTCACAGTTAGGAATGAAAATGGACAGAATCTAATTGTAGTCACTAATTCCACAAAACAAGATAATAATAAAATATCCACAGATTATACATCCATCCATCCATCTTCTATACCGCTTATCCTACTGGGTCACAGGGAACCTGGAGCCTATACCAGGGAGCATGGGGTGCAAGGCAGGGTACACCCTGGACAGTGTACCAATCCATCACAGGACACAATCACATACACATTCACACACTATAGACACTTTGGACATTCCAATCAGCCTACCATGTATGTCTTTGGACTGGGGAGGACCCGTAGGATACCCCCGCAGCACAGGGAGAACATGCGAACTCCACACACACAGGGCAGAGGAGGGAATCAAACGCATTTTTAAAAAGCAGAGGTGCTTATACACACTTCACAATAAGTTGCCTTTTTTTTATTGCCAAAAGAAACCAGATTTAAAAAAAAAAAAAAAAAAAAAAGATTATACAAAATGTTTATTTGATGTGCATAAAAACAACGTGGCACTTCCGGTTTCAGGTGACCAGACTCAGCAGTTCTGAAAGCTAGTAATACATTAGCTATGGAGTGATGTAGTGTGTAGTAACATTACTGACCATAACGTTTAATAAATAATGTGTTGTACAATACAATAATACACATCACAAAAAAATTAACTAAAACACATACAGTGACAAACAGAACCATTTAATAATTTCCCAATTAATATATCTCTTTCATACAAGCTACATTAGTTCCTCCTAATCTATCCTAATCTATCTATCTATCTATCTATCTACAAAGTGAAATGTTTCGTTTCTGTAGTAAAATTTAGCTTAAAAACGCAAAACAAAGGGTTTAAGTCTAAATATCAAGGTTATAACGTTATAATATTTTAATTATTTTTTTAAAACCATTTGAACGTTATCGATCATTAAAAACCGTTCATATCCAGCGGAATTCTTACATTGTAAAACCCGGTATTATACTACCAGTTAATGGACATTTAAGGAATTAATTTGAAATGTCGCCATCTAGTGTTTAAATATATATAAATATGCATGTTTGTGGAAACTATGTTGCACTGCCATCTAGCGGTGAAAGGGAGAAATGTAAACGACTAGAACACTGCCATCTAGCGGTAACATAAATAATTAACTATGCGGTTTTGTCAGAGTGGACTCAGACTCGCTTTGAACGCCACAGAAAAGTTCAAGCCCCATTTCCAGCCTCCAGAATGACTGATGAGTGTAGTGAAGATCATCACAGAGCGATAATGATACACATCTGAAACAGCGGATTAAATCTGGTGACTGAGGTGTGAAGCAGCTCTGGGTATGTTTACTTTGCATTTACCCATTCATTAAAAAAGGTAATATCTTAGCTAACACCTGGAGACTTTATTTTGAAAAGGCTGGTTTTATTTTAGAACACACACAGGATTAAAGGGCGTCAGTAATCTACAGTGAGCGTAGAACTATAGCTAGACTAATTTCTCCCTATTCCCTGTATTACTGCCCTTTCATAGGACATAAATTAATAGACCTTTGCTCCCTGTGTAGTGCACTAAACGTCCGTTTGAGATACAGCCCCGGTTAGACAACTCAAACGGAAGGTTATTTTACCCTTTGTGTGTTTGTTAGTTAGCTGGTTAACGTTAGTAGATGTTAGCTAAGAGTTGTTTTTTTTAATGGCTTTTTCAGTTCAAGTCTCTAACTGACGTCAAAATGGTAAAAGCTAAATTAGCGCTACCATCACAATCGCCATGTTTTCCCCACATACATTGCGACATCTCCGTTGTGATTGGTTGGTGGAATTCCAAATCCCGCGCTATGATTGGTTATAATATCATGTTTGGCGTCAGGCCACCTTGTAAACCGTGTTTGTAGCCAATCATAGTGCGGGAGGCGGGATTTAGGGGAATACGGGTGTGATTGAATTGATGAAGCCTCACCAGCCATTAGCGTTTGAGTGTTTTGTTAAATACTGAATGAGCGGATTTAATGTGTGTGAACCATGAAACAGTATTGTATTGAGTCTGCTTTAGGATCTGAGATGGAAATACTGACGATAAAGAGAAGAATTGAATCTTTATTGAGATGTAAAGGCAAAAATAGTCATTAGAATAATTACCTCAGATTAGCATGTATAGGGAATAACTCAGATATACTCGTGTGTGTGTGTGTGTGTGTGTGTGTGTGTTGGGTAATGTGATTATCTGTATGACGTTTACTCCACCCTAGCACATCCCCAAGTGTTTTCTTCCTCTGACACCACAACAACTTAAGAATGATTACCATTTTTATTTATTAAAAGAACAACATACACTTTTTAAAATCCGTTTATAATTACATTATGATGTTATTTGAAACGAGTTAGTTCCTGTTCTCGCTTACGTTAAAGCAGCTATAAACTCTTGCTCCCTCACCGGCCCTCTCTTTATTCCCTCTCTTTATTCCCTCTCTTTATTCCCTCTCTTTATTCTCTCTCTTACAGTTAATAAGACAAAATCGCGGCTTGTCACGTTACTGAGAAAGCACAACACCTACTAAACCACTGTTTAATGATTTATTCTTCCTGGTATCATAGAGATGGGGAAGTATTTCTTCAGTGAGACGGAGATCAGGAGCTCGTGGGAGCAGGTTCTGGCTGCGTTCTGGCAGAGATACCCAAATCCCTACAGGTACTGATCTATCAGGTACATCAGGAACATCTCACACCATCTGCAGCCTCCATGTTCACCTGTATCTCTCTCTCTCTCTCTCTCTCTCTCTCTCTCTCTCTCTCTCTCTCTCTCTCTCTGTGTCAGTACTCATGTTTTGACAGAGGATGTGATCTTTCGCGAGGTGACTCCAGATAACTGCCTCCTTTCCCGCCGTCTCCTCACAAAGACCAATCGGCTGCCTCGGTGGGCGGAGCGAATCTTCCCTGGCAACCTGTCACGTTCCGTTTACATCGTAGAGGACTCCATCATCGACCCCAGCAGCAGACGCCTCACTACACTGACCTGGAATTTAAACCATTCCACATTAATGGTAACCGTGAAAAATATTATCATCAGATATAACTTCATATCTGACTGACGTGTGTGTGTTTGTGCACTTGACCCCATTTTTTACCTATGTGTGTGTTTGTTGTATCAGACAGTGGTGGAGCGATGTGTGTTTCATAGTGATCAGGAGAGGCCTGTTTGGACTGGAATCACAAGAGAAGCCTGGATCTCATCAGGAGTGTTTGGTCTGTCAAGGCCTATCCAGGTAACACACACACACAGTCTCGAAGTCTCATCCAGCCAAGAGTCATAGACGTGATACTCACATAAAACACACCCAAGTAATTCTCTCTCTCTCTCTCTCTCTCTCTCTCTCTCTCTCTCTCTCTCTCTCTCTCTGGATACCTGTCTCACTCTCTCTGTCTGTAGGTCTGTCTGTCTATCTGTCTTGCTCTTAGTCAAAACGTTGCTTTATTGGCATGGCATTAACATTTATATTGCTGAAGCTTGGGTACAGACTCTCTGTCTGTCTGTCTGTCTGTCTGTCTCACTGTTGCTCTCTCTCTCTCTCTCTCTCTCTCTCTCTCTTTCTCGCTCTTGTTTCAGGAGTTTGGGTTGTCCAAGTTCAGGAGTAATCAGATGAAGGCTATTAAGGGTCTGGAACACGCCCTGTCTAAACTACAGAGTAAGTCTTTAACACTTGGTCAGAGCGGGAAGATTTGGGGGGGAACCTAAAATTACAGCTTTAATGCTGACTGTTACACAGTGCTGACACTGAAGACTCCTTCCAAACATGTTACATAAACACGTCTCCTTACAGAAAACTTCATCATGTCAATGATTATTATTCAATTTGTTTATTATCAGTGGAACGTCCGCTGTACACGTCCGCTCCCTGTGAATGAGCTGTTACTATGGAAACGATAATGTATCAGAACGAGCGCATTAATATAAACCTGCGCTACTGTCAGAGCTGCTGTTATAGAAAACTAATCGACTCCTTCTGACTGACACTGATGTGTAGAGGTTAGCTCAGAGATATGGTGTTGTAGTGTGTGTGTTTGTGTGTGTGTGTGTGTGTGTGGTGTGAGGAGTGTTAAAGGAAGCTGAATGCATCGTTCCTCTTTCTGCTCTTTTTTAACATTAGGTGCCACTTCAGCCTGTTTTTTTTCTTTTTCAGTTCTAACAAACAAACTTCGCTTTCTCGAATCTGAAGTGTCCCACCCCCAACATTGTAAACATCCATGGTACTAACTGTAAAGTACGGCTTAGCCCGAGGCTATGAGGTATGCTAAATGCAATTGGCTGTTTAAAAAGGGGGAGGAGCCACTCAGTATGTCCCGCCCTGACTTCCTGTTTCTGGGGGAATTATATCAACACTTCGAATAACAATACAATGCATTATATATTCATTCATGAACACTTTATTAGGAACACCTATACACCTGCTCATTCAGCACAACTCAAACGCGTTAATATTGACGTAACCTGTATTCACACACATTCCTGATCTGATTTGATTTGGTCTCCTCAGAAGCAGCAGCTCAGGACCATCACGCCGACACGAAGAAGACGGAGAACCTGACGGCTTCCACCAGCTCGCAAAAGCCGCAACAGTACGCCTGATAAACCCTTTTCTCATCTGCAGCAAAATCAAAGGTTTTAATGTTGTGTGTTTATCTCCGGGGGAAAAAAACCTTGTTAACCCTCAACTTTGTGCTCAAACATATTGGGGATCAAACATAGGAAAGTGAAGGTCAATAGTGATGACGTGAAGGTCAATGAAGATCTTTTAATAGAACACTGGGGATAAAATGCTGTGAGAAACAGATCATTATTTTCGATTATATTGTAAGTTTTGGGTTTTTTTTAAGTCTGGACATGGTTCATGAGTAAGTTTATTATCTTAGCAGGGATTGTTAAAGCAGTGCAGGATGTTTACTGACTAATAGAAGCATTACTACTGGCGTGTTTATTGTGAATTAAGCCCTGTTCAGAGCTTTAAGTGAAAGCGCTGTGTGGAAACATCCTCTTTAACGTCCTTGGCCTGGTTTCTCCCCTTCGCTTGAGCATGTCTGCTCTGTACACCAGGTACACACACTGAATTCACTTCTCTATTCCCAAACAATGTGAGAAAGCAGGAGATAAAAACCTAAAGGATTCCAAAAAAAAAAAAAGTTGCACATTTTACTGGATGAAACCTCAGGGACAGACATGTAACGTGTTTCATGTGTTTTAGTCTTTTGTTGAGAATGATCTGAATGTTATGCACAATGTGAGCATGTATCATATCGTTTGTATATAATAATTTATGTTTTATGCATGAGGTGTATAAGGAAGCATTACAGAAAGCATTTCAGTTTGTTCCTTTTTTCCTCACTTACAAGTTTAGACTTTGATTTAGAGTTAACGAGATTGTAGAACCGCTCTGTGAACTGTTTCATCTTATGAAAAAAGTATCAATCTTAAAGTGTGTGTGTGTGTGTGTGTGTGTGTGTGTGTGTGTGTATATATATATATATATATATATATATATATATATAAAATATACATACACACACACACACACGCACATATCCTTGTACACTGTTTTTAAAATGACACACTGTTTTGAACTTGTAATTAAAATGGCTGCCTGTTTGTGATCATCACAAATAAAGTCCTTTTTCACAAACTGTGATATGAAATGTAAACTTCAATCTGAACCCATGTATGTGTACAGGGTGTCCCAAAACTTTCTGTGTACACCAGCACCACGTCGGCTGTGCCTTCGTCAGTGGATGTTCAGGTCGGGGATGTCCACTTCTTCTCGGTTGGTCTGCAGCATTTCCAGACTTTATGAATTTGTTGCTAAATTTTTCTGCACTATGCACTGGGGCCAGAAACCCCCTGTCCAACAGTGTGTTGTGTGATGTGTTTGCCATGTTTCTTGTTAAAGTCCATCACAACCTTCCTGATCCAGCCAGAATGATTTCTTCTTCTGTCAAAGGCTGCCTGAAAAAAATATATAATGTAATCTAATATAGACTAAAAAGTGTTTATTTCCTCATATGTATGGAGACTTTTGGGACACCCTATATAATAACAATAAACACTGTCTAATAATAATAATAATAATAATAATAATAATAATAAAAGATTCAGTTCCTGGTCTGACCGCTGGGTGTCGCTATTATATTTATTTTATTGAATTTTTGGGTGACGTCATACGGAACCACATCTCATTAGTTTCATATTTTAACTTAATAAAATCGTTATTTAAAGATATCGGTATTTCTACTTATCTCATTATTTTAGTATAATAACTATAATAATAAAAAGATACTATTTTGTTATTTCAGCTGTATATCTTACTGTGTATCTTTATACGGAAGTGTGTTTATAGTTTAATATCTCATAATTTAAGTACGGTATGTTTTTATGTTTTATTTTCTGAAATATTTAATTATTTCCAGATTGTATGTTGTTATTTCAAGGTAGATCGTTATAGAAAGTTTATATTGAACATTTCCATATAAGATTTAAATATAGGATTCACATTTATATTTATGCTTCATATTAAACATTTAGATTTAACATTTAAATATAACATTTACATATGGAGGTTCATATTTGAGATTTAACATTTAGACTTAGATTAAATGTTTAGATTTAGTTTTGATATTTATTTTTAAATAATAAAAATGGCAACATTTTCTTTATGTAAATCTTGAAAAAATTGGATGTTTTTGTAGCTAAATCTGATCAAATTGAACCAGTTTTTGATGCACATTTTATTTTACAGATGACACCCCATATGTGTGAGGATCAGGAGTGTTGCAGTTTGGAAGTGAAAGCTAACAAAAGTGTAAGTGTGTGTGTATGTTCACATGGTGCCCGTGGTCAGATTTAGTTTTACCACCCCTCTGCCTGTCTAACAGGAAATATCTTACTGTACTTCCTGTAGCCTTTGTTCCACCTGGCATTTGCAGGATTGTTGATCCAGGACCAGCTGATTGTGTGTGTGTGTGTGTGTGTGTGTGTGTGTGTGTGTGTGTGTGTGTGTGTGTAATACAGCCAAATAATATTTTACCTCTTATTCTCCTCATGCTGATCACTGATTTCCATAATGCTTTCACAGTGCCATAAAGAGCACTGAGGGTCCTATTTCAGTGGTGTGTGTGTGTGTGTGTGTGTGTGTGTGTCTGTGTCTGTGTGTGTCTGTGTGTGTCTGTGTGTGTGTGTGAGCCTTTTGGACTCCAATTCCTCCTTTATCAGTTTTCTCCTGAGGCTCCCGGATTCTCGTAAATACAGGGGGTTTCTGGTCCCAGTGCATCATGGGAAATCAGGAAGTCAAATAGCCAGTGAGGAACAAGTGCTTCTTTTATTTCTTCTTTACTGCAGTGTGTGTGTGTGTGTGTTCAGAGTAACAATGGTTTTGGTAAGCTGCCATCTGACTGCAGGATCAAATGTTTCATGTGAAGTGTGTCAGCATTTGGCTGAAGTTCAGAGAGTAACATATGGGTCAGTGTGTGTCCTCTCTCTCTCTGTGTCACACACACACACACACACACACACACACACACACATATATACAAAAAGAGAGTGAGCTATTGTGACAGAGCGAGTGAGACAGTGAATGTGTGAGAGCATGCTGTAGAGTGAGACACTGCGTCAGACAGTGACAGTGTGTCAGAGTGTCAAAGTGTGTGAGAGTGAAACCAAGAAAGAGTGAGAGTGTGTTAGAAAGTAAGACAGTGAGACAGAGAGAGAGAACGCGAGAAAGACAGTGAGAGAGAGACGCACACAGAGAGTGAGACAGTGTGTGAGAGAGAGAAAGACAGAGATACACTGAGAGAGTGAGATAGTGTGTTAGAGAGAGAGAGAGAGAGAGAGAGACATTGACAGAGTGAGACAGTAAGATTAGAGAAAAATGTGAAAGTAGCAATGAGGGCACAGTGATGAAAATATCTCCACCCATCTCCTGGGAGTGACTACTACTGATCTGTGTGTGTGTGTGTGAGTGAGTGAGTGAGATCCCTGTGGGATCACTGGTGGTCTCTCAGCTAATTAGCCACTGTACTAATTAGACAGTTAAGTTTGGAGAGCTCAGAAACAGGACACTCGGCCTCTCAAGTGTATAACACACTCACTCGCCCAGTTTGGAAAGTCCTAGATTTGCATTCACACACACTGCTGCTGCTAGTAGGAGGGAAAGATCATGAGGCAGGTAAATGATGTGGGTCACTTGCTTGTGTGTGTGTGTGTGTGTGTGTGTGTGTGTGTGTGTGTCTGAGACTTGAATTTTGATCAGAGAGAGAGAGATGCATACAACACTCTTTTATGTTGGTGTGTATAAGTTTTGCTCTTACTTTCCAGGGCAACAACAAATATGACTTCATGGTTATTACCTAATACACTCCCTCTCCCTCTCCCTCTCTCTCTCTCTCTCTCTCTCTCACACACACACACACACACACACACACACACACACACACACACACACACACACACACTTACTTGTGGTTAAAGTGGTGTCTTTGGTTTTGTTCTGTACAATAGGTGCTAATGAGCAGGGCACTTAGCCGTGACAGCTACATCATAATCAGAACTGTGATCTCTTTGTGTGTGTGTGTGTGTGTGTGTGTGTTTGTGTGTGTGTGTGTGTGTGTGTGTGTGTGTGTGTGTGTGGATATGAACTCTGCAGAAAGCCAGATGAAACTTCTGTACCTGAATAATGGTAGCAATCATATTGCAATGCTAGTTTTCTATTATCTAGTTTTATGGAAGCAGTGTGGAGGGGCAGGTGAGTGAGACTCCTGAGGAACTAAACAGTTCTGGAACTTTCTGAGAGATGAAATTCTGTATATCTGGAACTTTCTCAGGAAAGAAAGAGTTCTGGAAACCATCAGAGAAACCAAATAGTCATTGAACCTTCTGAGAAATGAAATATATCTGGAACCTTCTGAGGAATTCAAGAGTTCCAGAACGTTTTCAGGTGAATTTGTTTAATTCGATTGATGCATAATTTCATTGTTTTCAAAATAAATAAATAAACGACTGATTAAAAAAATAATGAAAGTATTCAAACGATTTGCCATTGCATCAAGTAAAATGAAAATTAATTAATAAAATGTCTACAAAGTTAACTTATAATGATTATCGTGATGATGACCTGAGGAGGAATATTACATTTGACATGAAATTTTTGAAGGAAGGAGCATTGATTATTATGCAAATCTTGTGTTTGACCAATCCGTGACCTTCACTATGGAAAACTCCGCCCACAATCGTTCTTGATACATAAAAAGGTAGTAACTCTGAACTGAAGCAAGCCTGGATGAGAGGTGGAAATGCACTTAAAGTTCCTCAGTTCCTGAAACGCTTCCCAGGGTGCACACATGAGTCAATGAAATGAATCTTTGATATGACTCATTTGATTCAGCAGCGTTCAGAATCGACCAAGATCCGGATTTTTAGCCACATTTCTGTGATGTGATGCAAGACTCTCTCTCTCTCTCTCTCTCACACACACACACGGATAAATGCTAAATAAGGCATTTCTTTCCCCCCACTCATCTTGTGTTATGTCTGAAGTGAACTTCCCTGTAGAGTGTATCACTGTGCCATCTACACTGACCCCTATAAATATACACAGTGAGTATCAGCACTCATTATGGATGGCATTACATCTCCTCTATGGCATTTCCTTTTCCTGTGTGTGTGTGTGAGAGAGAGAGAGCGAGCGAGCAGGCAGAAACACAGTCCTCATTACCATCTGGAGGATTTGTCACACACTGAGACCACTGATGGAACTGATAAGACAAGTAATGGGTTAAAATGACTGCCGGGAGAAAGAAACAATTGTGTGTGTGTGTGTGTGTGTGTGTGTGTGAGAGAGAGAGAGAGAGAGAGAGAGAGAGAGAGAGAGAGAGATTGGAAATAGATTCAGTTTTTGAGATGCATTTTGGTGTCATAACTCGTCCTTTTTCTCCTCCAGTAGCTGAATAGTTTCAACAGTGTTTAGCTAGAAATAAACACTTACACGTTACCTTGACACTTTATTTTAAATATTCCCAAAAACAAGAGTCCTATTTTAGTGATCTGACCACTTTATGTAATGTTCAATGTAATGTTCAATTTATGTAATGTTTTTATTACTGACAAAACAAAATCCAGATTCAGTGTGCAAAATGAAAACAGGATCATCTTTTTCTTATTTTTTAATGCCGGTTGGCAAACCATGGAGCAGGATTTTTCTCTCTAACCGCTGTAACAGTCACGTGACTGTGAAGTATATAAGTATCCATAATTGCTGCATATTTACGAGTATTTGCTGCACTACACTTTCTACAGGAATGTCTTTTCCAGCACAGCCTATGTGAGAGAAAAACAAAACACCGGGATGGTTTTATGGTTTATTTGACGTTGGTAGTCACGTGACACCGGCGCACGCTCACCTAAAGTACGGTAAATTCGCACGTGCGTCCGGTGTGTAATCTGAACAGTGTGAGTCGGTATCCTAAACGATTCAACGAGAGACTGTTAATGCTCGGTGCAAACAGAGTTCATCGAAAGTAGCACCGAAAGTAGCACCGAAAGTAGCTCCGTGCGCGCGCGTGAAGACAGTTCACGTCGGATTTCGGAGCGCGAGAAAGCCGCGGAGTAAAAAACAAACAAACAAAGACATCGCGAGTCACCAGGAAGGTGAGGTGAGAAGCCTCTAAAGTGTTGAATCTGTTTGTCCCCTGCCTCAGAGTCAGCAGTGATTCAGATGCTGGTACAGGAAGATAATAACCAGGGTGCTGTGATGAGCTGGAGTTAGTTGTAACATACTGAAGTTGATCATTTTCTTCCAACAGGACGACCCTGAGTGTGTTTTCCCTCTTGTACCACAGCAGCTTTAGCGCTGACTCTTACACAGCGCTGACACTGGAGACTCCTTTCCATACATGTTTCATAAACACATCTCTCCTTCCAGAAAACTTCACCACAGCAATTATTTTTTAAAATTGATTTAATTTTTTATTTAAAATTTTACACCTGACCAATCAGGATCCATAACTCGATTTCAGCATGTTCAAGCTGTGTATTATTGTGTGTGTGTGCGTGTGCATGCATGCATGACCACTTTAGTGGGGACGGGTGTTTCACATGACACACAAGGCTCATTGCTGGGTGAAATATGGTCTATATGTATGAGTGGTGTAACGGTGAGCTTGATTTAGTGTTGTGAGCCAGAGTGGGACACTTCCTAAACCATACTATCGCTCTCTCTTTCGCCCACACACACACACAGTAACCATAACAATCCTCAAGACAGACATTTCCAGATGAAACACAGTAAAGTGGTGGCGCTTTACACTTGGCTGCTTTACTTTACTGTTACTTTACTCGATCAGTTCCAGATTCAGACCTGAGTTGAAAAGTTCAAAGAAAGCAAAGACACACACACAACATATTTCACATGCCTTTCTTTGTATGTGTGGAAGTGAAAAGAACTCTCATGAGAGACCTTTAAAAAACTTTTTAAACCTGATCTCCTGAGTTCTCTTCATACACACACACACACACACACACACAACTATTTAGTGGACACCCAAACTTTGTGTGTGTTTAGAGTTTGATGTGTGTGAATGTTTAGTGTTTTGCGTGCGTGTGTTGGTGTTTGGTCCATGCATATGTGTATTTGGTGTGCATTCGTGTGTTTTCTCTTTTGTGTGTGTGTGTGTGTGTGTGCAGTGTCTGTGCACAAGGGTGTTATGATGTGTGTTGCCTTCCCTTTTTGTGTGTTTGTGTGTGTGTCGTTAGTATTTGGTATGTGTTCATGCTTGTCTGTGTTTTTAGCAGGTGTGTGTGTGTGTGTGTGTGTGTGTGAGGGGAGAAAAGTATCTTCATCCTCTCCAGCTGTGTGACAATCTGGGATATCAAACAGGAAGTAGAGAGGAAGGAGAAAGAAACCACTTCCTTTTATTTTACATCCCAATCTGTGTGTGTGTGTCTTTGCCCTCCTAGGAAGGAATATATGCAAAATCTCAGCATGCAAAACGTCCTTGACTTGCATTCAAATTAGCTCCAAATTAGTTGGGATGGGGGTGGAGCCTATTTAAAATGGACAGGTATATGTTTTTGCTGTGTGTGTGTGAGATGAGCTACAGGAAGTCCAAAAGCAGCAACTGTCCTTAAATCAAGGCTCCACACACATGTCCGCTATCCCCTATGTGCTGCGGATGTGTAGAATGTGTGTCTGTATGGTAACACAAGCTAAATGTTTGTGATGAATTTTGTGTGCGATAAGTGATACTTTTTGTTGTGTGTGTGTGTGTGTGCACGTGATGTGCAGTTGCAGTGTTTGACCGGAGGCTCTACTCAAATGTTGATATTTTGTGTGGATGTGTGTATTTTTCATATATGAGGTCTGTTGTTCATACACACTTTAATCAAGGGGAAGAGGAAATGTGTGTGTGTGTGTGTGTGTGTGTGTGTGTGTGTGTGTGTGTGTGTGTGTGTGTGTGTGTGTGAGGATTGGAATCCCCCTGTAGGAAGGAATTCATAATTATAACACTGATAGTTTTGGCATCTAAGGTTACAGTTGTGAAAGATTAACCCTGACTGGAAATGTGCTCTCTTTCTCTCTCTTATACACACACACAGACTTGAGGAATAACACCTTACTTAAAATTTTTTTAAATGTTGGACAATTAGGATATGTGTGTGTGTGTGTGTGAGAGAGAGAGAGAGAGAGAGAGAGAGATTAGAGTGTGTGTCTGTGCCCCACAGAGCCAAACATCATGAGAAGAATGTTCCCATATCAGTGTGTGTATGTTTTATTTTTCCGATGACTTGGGGCACTCTAAAACCCTGTGATTATTTAAAAGAATTCGGTCCACATGGCAAATGGACAACCCGGACTTATTTAGAATTGGAGCACACCGGGGACAGTGAGGACACGCCCCCTGCTTGCCATCAGGGGATAGAGCTTCAGCACCTTTTGGTTTCAGTATTATACTTTGATTCGGTTTGTTCTTTATTGTTATGAAATGCATGATGCGATGGTAATTATTTGATGAGATGGTGACATGCTACTCTAATGCCATGCCCCTTAACTCCACCCCTCAGTGTATTTGTACGTTTACACCGGAAATGTGTTTTTGTCTTGAGTGTGTGTATATTTGCGGATAAGGAAACTCGAATATAATGTTTTCTGATCGTAAAGTTGTGCGCGTTACTGAGATGATACGGATTATAACTCCTGGTGACTTCCTGCTGCAGTGGAAACTAGTGGATCTTTCTGGATGCACACAGGAAGTAAACAGTGATTATTTAGGGTGCTGAAAAATGTCCACTTCCTGTTTTGGGTGGACAGAAATGTAAAGGACACACCCTTCCAAATATAGTGTGTGTGTGTGTGGGGGACAGAGAGAACACTGCAAGATACTAATCATGTTTGTAGATGTAGTCGTCAGAAACAGGAAATGGGGTGCAAAATGTGTGTGTGTGTGTGTGGGGGGGGGGGGGGTACGGCACCTGTCTCACATGCATAAAGAGACTTTCCTTATCGCCTCTGGTACTTTCCGTGTGTGTGTTTGAATCCATCTGTTTTTGTACTAAACATCTTAATGTTTCCATCATTTCTTCCACAACATGGCCACCGTTTACATCAGTCCAAATACCTTTCCAGCCTGAACTCTGTGTGTGTGTGTGTGTGTGTGCGTGTGTGTGGAAACAGCTTCTGTGCTCCAATAAGTACTGAGTAGTAAACAATAGCAACCAGTGCAACAGATGTTTGTGTTTCACTGAGTTCCTATACTCTGTGTGTGTGGGGGGTGTGTGTGGGGGGGTGGGGGGTGGTCATTGTTTTTCAGGCCTGTAGCAGATGTGGGTTGAACAATGAACTGGATAAATAAAAGGAAATGGCACATAAATAGGTCTGCGCTCATGTGTGTGTTTGTGTGTTCGTATCAGCATGTCCTCACAGTGTGTGTGCGCGTGTGTCAGCAGATGTTTCTCATATGAACCATTCATGTCCTACACACACACAGTAGTGAAAAGTTGTGGAATCCAGTCTGATTTATGGGATTTTTTTACTTTATCGTTTCTATAGTAACCGCTCATTCACAGGGACTTGTGGAGCATCTGCTGTACTTATTTGACATGTAAGGAAGGAGTCTCCAGTGTCAGCAGTGTGTAACAGTCGGAGGTAAAGCTGTAATTTTAGGTTTTCCCTCATGTTCAGGACAGAGGAGTTTACACAAAAAATAACTTTACTGAACTTCTGTTTAGCAACAGCACTCAGTGTTTAGGGTGGGGCTTAGTGATCGGCTTCAATGTTAGAAATCTGATGCTAGATTATTAGTGTGTGTGTGTGCGCATACATGCGTGTGTGTAATTGCTTCCCAGATTCCCCAATAATTGTGGTGATAAAGAACATTGGATCAAAGCAAAAAATGTGTGTGTATATATGTATATAATATATATATTTTATATATATATATATATATATATATATATATATATATATATATATATATATATATATATATATATATATATACACACACACAGTATCTCACAAAAGTGAGTACACCCCTCACATTTTGGTAAATATTTGATTATATCTTTTCATGTGACACTGAAGAAATGACACTTTGCTACAGTGTAAAGTAGTGAGTGTACAGCTTGTATAACAGTGTAAATTTGCTGTCCCCTCAAAATAACTCCAACACATGGCCATTAATGTCTAAACTCCTGGCAACAAAAGTGACTACACCCCTAAATGTCCAAATTGGGCCCACTTAGCCATTTTCCCTCCCCGGTGTCATGTGACTTGTTAGTGTTACAAGGTCTCATGTGTGAATGGGGAGCAGGTGTGTTAAATTTGGTGTCATCGCTCTCACACTCCCTCATACTGGTCACTGGAAGTTCAACATGGCACCTCATGGCAAAGAACTCTCTGAGGATCTGAAAAAAAGAATTGTTGCTCTACATAAAGATGGCCTAGGCTATAAGAAGATTGCCAAGACCCTGACACTGAGCTGCAGCACGGTGGCCAAGACCATACAGCGGTTTAACAGCACAGGTTCCACTCAGTTCAGGCCTCGCCATGGTCGACCAAAGAAGTTGAGTGCACGTGCTCAGCGTCATATCCAGAGTTGTCTTTGGGAAATAGACATATGAGTGCTGCCAGCATTGCTGCAGAGGTTGAAGGGGTGGGGGGGTCAGCCTGTCAGTGCTCAGACCATACGCTGCACACTGCATCAAATTGGTCTGCATGGCTGTTGTCCCAAAGGAAGCCTCTTCTAAAGATGATGCACAAGAAAGCCTGCAAACAGTTTGTTGAAGACAAGCAGACTAAGGACATGGATTACTGGAAGCATGTCCTGTGGTCTGATGAGACCAAGATAAACTTATTTGGTTCAGATGGTGTCAAGCGTGTGTGATGGCAACCAGGTGAGGAGTACAAAGACAAGTGTGTCTTGCCTACAGTCAAGCATGGTGGTGGGAGTGTCATGGTCTGGGGCTGCATGAGTGCTACCGGCACGGGGGAGCTACAGTTCATTGAGGGACCCATGAATGCCAACATGTACTGTGCAATACTGAAGCAGAGCATGATCAGTATGCGGTATTCCAGCATGATAACGACCCCAAACACACCTCCAAGACGACCACTGCCTTGCTAAAGAAGCTGAGGGTGAAGGTGATGGACTGGCCAAGCATGTCTCCAGACCTAAACCCTATTGAGCATCTGTGGAGCATCCTCAAACGGAAGGTGGAGGAGCACAAGGTCTCTGACATCCACCAGCTCCATTATGTCGTCATGGAGGAGCGGAAGAGGACTCCAGTGGCAACCTGTGAAGCTCTGGTGAACTCCATGCCCAAGAGGGTTAAGGCAGTGCTGGAAAATAATGGTGGCCACACAAAATATTGACACTTTGGGCCCAATTTGGACATTTTCACTTAGGGGTGTACTCACTTTTGTTGCCAGTGGTTTAGACATTAATGGCTGTGTGTTGAGTTATTTTGAGGGGACAGTAAATTTACACTGTTACACAAGCTGTACACTCACTACTTTACATTGTAGCGAAGTGTCATTTCTGCAGTGTTGTCATTTAAAAGATGTAATCAAATATTTACAAAAACGTGAGGGGTGTACTCACTTTTGTGAGATAATGTATGTGTGTATATTTTTTATATATATATATATATATATATATATACACACACACACACACAGACACACACACACCCTATGTCTGTATACCGGACAAATCCGTGATGGTATGTGAAGTCTGTGTTATTCACACGCACTCTAAACCACTTTAGGTGACCTGTTTTTGTGGGTGTTCAGTTTGGTTTATTTAAAGCAAGAACAGTGAATCATCTAGAACACTCTCTGTGTCTCTCTGCCCTAAATCCTGTATTCTGTGATGAGAGAGAGAGCGCGCGAGCGAGCGAGCGAGCGTGTGTTTTCAGGCTGGATGGTGATGATGATGATGATGATGTCTGTCTTGTGTTGTTATAAATTGTACCCCAGCTCTACTCCATATTTTGATTTAAAGTAACTAATACATAATACACACATAATTGTGCGTGTGTGCGCACGCGTGCTCGGTACAATATCCTGAAGTCATTGGCACACACTTTCTGTACGCTGTATGATTTGTCCGTGTCACACACACGCGCGGCGCGTCGTCATTATGCCGCATGCTGCCGTAGTCCAGTCTCTCAGTAATGTTATTCACAAAGATGTTTTTCTGTTACAGCGGAGACAAAAACGAACTTTGTTTAGTTAGCTATTTCAAAACTTCTAAAGAATAAGGACAGAAGCTTCCAGAAGCGAAGGTGTTTCACTGTTCAGCTCCGTTTATAAAATAAAAATAATTCATTTCGTTCAAACA